>NC_133124.1:149353170-149595670 GCF_048418815.1 Hemitrygon akajei | reverse complement strand
TGTGTGTGTGTATGTGTGGGGTGTATGTGTGAGTGTACATGTGGGGAGTGTGTGTATGTGTGTGTGTATGTGTGGGGTGTATGTGTGGGGAGTGTGTGTATGTGTGTGTGTATGTGTGTGTGTATGTGTGGGGTGTATGTGTGAGTGTACATGTGGGGAGTGTGTGTATGTGTGGAGTGTATGTGTGAGTGTACATGTGGGGAGTGTGTGTATGTGTGGGGTGTATGTGTGTGTGTATGTGTGGGGTGTATGTGTGAGTGTACATGTGGGGAGTGTGTGTATGTGTGGGGTGTATGTGTGAGTGTACATGTGGGGAGTGTGTGTACGTGTGGGGTGTATGTGTGTGTGTATGTGTGGGGTGTATGTGTGAGTGTACATGTGAGGAGTGTGTGTACGTGTGGGGTGTATGTGTGTGTGTATGTGTGGGGTGTATGTGTGTGTGTATGTGTGGGGTGTATGTGTGAGTGTACATGTGGGGAGTGTGTGTACGTGTGGGGTGTATGTGTGTGTGTATGTGTGGGGTGTATGTGTGTGTGTATGTGTGGGGTGTATGTGTGAGTGTACATGTGGGGAGTGTGTGTATGTGTGGGGTGTATGTGTGAGTGTACATGTGGGGAGTGTGTGTATGTGTGGGGTGTATGTGTGTGTGTACATGTGGGGAGTGTGTGTACGTGTGGGGTGTATGTGTGTGTGTATGTGTGGGGTGTATGTGTGTGTGTATGTGTGGGGTGTATGTGTGAGTGTACATGTGGGGAGTGTGTGTATGTGTGGGGTGTATGTGTGAGTGTACATGTGGGGAGTGTGTGTACGTGTGGGGTGTATGTGTGAGTGTACATGTGGGGAGTGTGTGTACGTGTGGGGTGTATGTATGTGTGTACGTGTGGGGTGTATGTGTGAGTGTACATGTAGGGAGTGTGTGTACGTGTGGGGTGTATGTGTGAGTGTACATGTGGGGAGTGTGTGTACGTGTGGGGTGTATGTGTGTGTGTACATGTGGGGAGTGTGTGTATGTGTGGGGTGTATGTGTGTGTATGTGTGGGGTGTATGTGTGTGTGTATGTGTGGGGTGTATGTGTGAGTGTACATGTGGGGAGTGTGTGTACGTGTGGGGTGTATGTGTGAGTGTATGTGTGGGGTGTATGTGTGTGTGTACATGTGGGGAGTGTGTGTACGTGTGGGGTGTATGTGTGTGTGTATGTGTGGGGTGTATGTGTGTGTGTATGTGTGGGGTGTATGTGTGAGTGTACATGTGGGGAGTGTGTGTATGTGTGGGGTGTATGTGTGAGTGTACATGTGGGGAGTGTGTGTACGTGTGGGGTGTATGTGTGAGTGTACATGTGGGGAGTGTGTGTACGTGTGGGGTGTATGTATGTGTGTACGTGTGGGGTGTATGTGTGAGTGTACATGTAGGGAGTGTGTGTACGTGTGGGGTGTATGTGTGAGTGTACATGTGGGGAGTGTGTGTACGTGTGGGGTGTATGTGTGTGTGTACATGTGGGGAGTGTGTGTATGTGTGGGGTGTATGTGTGTGTGTATGTGTGGGGTGTATGTGTGTGTGTATGTGTGGGGTGTATGTGTGAGTGTACATGTGGGGAGTGTGTGTACGTGTGGGGTGTATGTGTGAGTGTATGTGTGGGGTGTATGTGTGTGTGTACATGTGGGGAGTGTGTGTACGTGTGGGGTGTATGTGTGTGTGTATGTGTGGGGTGTATGTGTGAGTGTACATGTGGGGAGTGTGTGTACATGTGGGGTGTATGTGTGTGTGTATGTGTGGGGTGTATGTGTGGGGTGTATGTGTGTGTGTATGTGTTGGGTGTATGTGTGTGTGTATGTGTGGGGTGTATGTGTGAGTGTACATGTGGGGAGTGTGTGTACGTGTGGGGTGTATGTGTGTGTGTACATGTGGGGAGTGTGTGTACGTGTGGGGTGTATGTGTGTGTGTATGTGTGGGGTGTATGTGTGTGTGTATGTGTGGGGTGTATGTGTGAGTGTACATGTGGGGAGTGTGTGTACGTGTGGGGTGTATGTATGTGTGTACGTGTGGGGTGTATGTGTGAGTGTACATGTGGGGAGTGTGTGTACGTGTGGGGTGTATGTGTGAGTGTACATGTGGGGAGTGTGTGTACGTGTGGGGTGTATGTGTGTGTGTACATGTGGGGAGTGTGTGTATGTGTGGGGTGTATGTGTGAGTGTACATGTGGGGAGTGTGTGTATGTGTGGGGTGTATGTGTGTGTGTATGTGTGGGGTGTATGTGTGTGTGTATGTGTGGGGTGTATGTGTGAGTGTACATGTGGGGAGTGTGTGTATGTGTGGGGTGTATGTGTGAGTGTACATGTGGGGAGTGTGTGTATGTGTGGGGTGTATGTGTGTGTGTACATGTGGGGAGTGTGTGTACGTGTGGGGTGTATGTGTGTGTGTATGTGTGGGGTGTATGTGTGTGTGTATGTGTGGGGTGTATGTGTGAGTGTACATGTGGGGAGTGTGTGTATGTGTGGGGTGTATGTGTGAGTGTACATGTGGGGAGTGTGTGTACGTGTGGGGTGTATGTGTGAGTGTACATGTGGGGAGTGTGTGTACGTGTGGGGTGTATGTATGTGTGTACGTGTGGGGTGTATGTGTGAGTGTACATGTAGGGAGTGTGTGTACGTGTGGGGTGTATGTGTGAGTGTACATGTGGGGAGTGTGTGTACGTGTGGGGTGTATGTGTGTGTGTACATGTGGGGAGTGTGTGTATGTGTGGGGTGTATGTGTGTGTATGTGTGGGGTGTATGTGTGTGTGTATGTGTGGGGTGTATGTGTGAGTGTACATGTGGGGAGTGTGTGTACGTGTGGGGTGTATGTGTGAGTGTATGTGTGGGGTGTATGTGTGTGTGTACATGTGGGGAGTGTGTGTACGTGTGGGGTGTATGTGTGTGTGTATGTGTGGGGTGTATGTGTGTGTGTATGTGTGGGGTGTATGTGTGAGTGTACATGTGGGGAGTGTGTGTATGTGTGGGGTGTATGTGTGAGTGTACATGTGGGGAGTGTGTGTACGTGTGGGGTGTATGTGTGAGTGTACATGTGGGGAGTGTGTGTACGTGTGGGGTGTATGTATGTGTGTACGTGTGGGGTGTATGTGTGAGTGTACATGTAGGGAGTGTGTGTACGTGTGGGGTGTATGTGTGAGTGTACATGTGGGGAGTGTGTGTACGTGTGGGGTGTATGTGTGTGTGTACATGTGGGGAGTGTGTGTATGTGTTGGGTGTATGTGTGTGTGTATGTGTGGGGTGTATGTGTGAGTGTACATGTGGGGAGTGTGTGTACGTGTGGGGTGTATGTGTGTGTGTACATGTGGGGAGTGTGTGTACGTGTGGGGTGTATGTGTGTGTGTATGTGTGGGGTGTATGTGTGTGTGTATGTGTGGGGTGTATGTGTGAGTGTACATGTGGGGAGTGTGTGTACGTGTGGGGTGTATGTATGTGTGTACGTGTGGGGTGTATGTGTGAGTGTACATGTGGGGAGTGTGTGTACGTGTGGGGTGTATGTGTGAGTGTACATGTGGGGAGTGTGTGTACGTGTGGGGTGTATGTGTGTGTGTACATGTGGGGAGTGTGTGTATGTGTGGGGTGTATGTGTGAGTGTACATGTGGGGAGTGTGTGTATGTGTGGGGTGTATGTGTGTGTGTATGTGTGGGGTGTATGTGTGTGTGTATGTGTGGGGTGTATATGTGAGTGTACATGTGGGGAGTGTGTGTACGTGTGGGGTGTATGTGTGAGTGTATGTGTGGGGTGTATGTGTGTGTGTACATGTGGGGAGTGTGTGTACGTGTGGGGTGTATGTGTGTGTGTATGTGTGGGGTGTATGTGTGAGTGTACATGTGGGGAGTGTGTGTACATGTGGGGTGTATGTGTGTGTGTATGTGTGGGGTGTATGTGTGGGGTGTATGTGTGTGTGTATGTGTTGGGTGTATGTGTGTGTGTATGTGTGGGGTGTATGTGTGAGTGTACATGTGGGGAGTGTGTGTACGTGTGGGGTGTATGTGTGAGTGTATGTGTGGGGTGTATGTGTGTGTGTACATGTGGGGAGTGTGTGTACGTGTGGGGTGTTTGTGTGTGTGTATGTGTGGGGTGTATGTGTGAGTGTACATGTGGGGAGTGTGTGTACATGTGGGGTGTATGTGTGTGTGTATGTGTGGGGTGTATGTGTGTGTGTATGTGTTGGGTGTATGTGTGTGTGTATGTGTGGGGTGTATGTGTGAGTGTACATGTGGGGAGTGTGTGTACGTGTGGGGTGTATGTGTGTGTGTACATGTGGGGAGTGTGTGTACGTGTGGGGTGTATGTATGTGTGTATGTGTGGGGTGTATGTGTGTGTGTATGTGTGGGGTGTATGTGTGAGTGTACATGTGGGGAGTGTGTGTATGTGTGGGGTGTATGTGTGAGTGTACATGTGGGGAGTGTGTGTACGTGTGGGGTGTATGTGTGAGTGTACATGTGGGGAGTGTGTGTACGTGTGGGGTGTATGTATGTGTGTACGTGTGGGGTGTATGTGTGAGTGTACATGTGGGGAGTGTGTGTACGTGTGGGGTGTATGTGTGAGTGTACATGTGGGGAGTGTGTGTACGTGTGGGGTGTATGTGTGTGTGTACATGTGGGGAGTGTGTGTATGTGTGGGGTGTATGTGTGAGTGTACATGTGGGGAGTGTGTGTATGTGTGGGGTGTATGTGTGTGTGTATGTGTGGGGTGTATGTGTGTGTGTATGTGTGGGGTGTATGTGTGAGTGTACATGTGGGGAGTGTGTGTACGTGTGGGGTGTATGTGTGAGTGTATGTGTGGGGTGTATGTGTGTGTGTACATGTGGGGAGTGTGTGTACGTGTGGGGTGTATGTGTGTGTATGTGTGGGGTGTATGTGTGAGTGTACATGTGGGGAGTGTGTGTACATGTGGGGTGTATGTGTGTGTGTATGTGTGGGGTGTATGTGTGGGGTGTATGTGTGTGTGTATGTGTTGGGTGTATGTGTGTGTGTATGTGTGGGGTGTATGTGTGAGTGTACATGTGGGGAGTGTGTGTACGTGTGGGGTGTATGTGTGAGTGTATGTGTGGGGTGTATGTGTGTGTGTACATGTGGGGAGTGTGTGTACGTGTGGGGTGTATGTGTGTGTGTATGTGTGGGGTGTATGTGTGAGTGTACATGTGGGGAGTGTGTGTACATGTGGGGTGTATGTGTGTGTGTATGTGTGGGGTGTATGTGTGGGGTGTATGTGTGTGTGTATGTGTTGGGTGTATGTGTGTGTGTATGTGTGGGGTGTATGTGTGAGTGTACATGTGGGGAGTGTGTGTACGTGTGGGGTGTATGTGTGTGTGTATGTGTGGGGTGTATGTGTGAGTGTACATGTGGGGAGTGTGTGTACGTGTGGGGTGTATGTGTGTGTGTATGTGTGGGGTGTATGTGTGAGTGTACATGTGGGGAGTGTGTGTACGTGTGGGGTGTATGTGTGTGTGTACGTGTGGGGAGTGTGTGTACGTGTGGGGTGTATGTGTGAGTGTACGTGTGGGGAGTGTGTGTACGTGTGGGGTGTATGTGTGTGTGTACGTGTGGGGAGTGTGTGTACGTGTGGGGTGTATGTGTGTGTGTATGTGTGTTGTGTATGTGTGAGTGTACATGTGGGGAGTGTGTGTACGTGTGGGGTGTATGTGTGAGTGTACATGTGGGGAGTGTGTGTACGTGTGGGGTGTATGTGTGAGTGTATGTGTGGGGTGTATGTGTGAGTGTACATGTGGGGAGTGTGTGTACATGTGGGGTGTATGTGTGTGTGTACGTGTGGGGTGTATGTGTGTGTGTACGTGTGGGGAGTGTGTGTACGTGTGGGGTGTATGTGTGAGTGTACGTGTGGGGAGTGTGTGTATGTGTGGGGTGTATGTGTGTGTGTATGTGTGGGGTGTATGTGTGTGTGTATGTGTGGGGTGTATGTGTGAGTGTACATGTGGGGAGTGTGTGTATGTGTGGGGTGTATGTGTGAGTGTACATGTGGGGAGTGTGTGTACGTGTGAGGTGTATGTGTGAGTGTACATGTGGGGAGTGTGTGTACGTGTGGGGTGTATGTATGTGTGTACGTGTGGGGTGTATGTGTGAGTGTACATGTGGGGAGTGTGTGTACGTGTGGGGTGTATGTGTGTGTGTACATGTGGGGAGTGTGTGTACGTGTGGGGTGTATGTGTGTGTGTACGTGTGGGGAGTGTGTGTACGTGTGGGGTGTATGTGTGTGTGTACGTGTGGGGAGTGTGTGTACGTGTGGGGTGTATGTGTGTGTGTACATGTGGGGAGTGTGTGTACGTGTGGGGTGTATGTGTGTGTGTACATGTGGGGAGTGTGTGTACGTGTGGGGTGTATGTGTGTGTGTACGTGTGGGGAGTGTGTGTACGTGTGGGGTGTATGTGTGTGTGTACGTGTGGGGAGTGTGTGTACGTGTGGGGTGTATGTGTGTGTGTACGTGTGGGGAGTGTGTGTACGTGTGGGGTGTATGTGTGTGTGTACATGTGGGGTGTATGTGTGTGTGTACGTGTGGGGTGTATGTGTGTGTGTACGTGTGGGGAGTGTGTGTGTGTGTACGTGTGGGGAGTGTGTGTACGTGTGGGGTGTATGTGTGTGTGTACATGTGGGGTGTATGTGTGTGTGTACGTGTGGGGTGTATGTGTGTGTGTACGTGTGGGGAGTGTGTGTACGTGTGGGGTGTATGTGTGTGTGTACGTGTGGGGAGTGTGTGTGGAGAGTGTGAGAGGAACGGAGCTTGACTTGCTTTTGTTCTCAGCTCATCCTTGGTTCTGTTGAGTGTTAACAGAATAATGCAATTCGTTGTATGTTTCCCCGTTGCAGCGGGGAAAGATCTGTGCATTCATTTCAGAACTGAACCTCCACAACATTGATTGACATCATTACATTCAATTTCTCAAACCCTCTTCTCCCTGGGCCATCTATTTCACTGTAACAGTTTCATTCTTTCTGCACCTACCACTCATCAACTTTGCAGGACTTTCAGACGCAGACAATTAATGTTTATTCAGACATGAAACATTAACCATTTCTCTTTCTACCAATGCTACTTGAATATTTGCAGCCTTCTTTTTCAGATTTCCAGCGTCTGCACTTTTCTTGGTTTTCATTTCAGGATGTGAAAGCTTTAGAGAGGGCTCAGAGGAGATTACCAGGATGCTGCCTGCATCAGAGACTATGTCTTATGAGGATAGGTTGAGTGAGCTAGAGGTTTTTCTCTTTGGAGTGAAGGAGGATGAGACATGACTTGATAGAGGTGTACAAGATGATAAGAGGCAAAGGTAGAGTGGATAGGCAGAGACTTTTCCTCAAACGTAAATAGCTAATATGAAGGGACATAATCAGCACATGTGGGAGGGATGGGTTAGATTAAAAGGTCAGCAACACTTCATTATAGGAAGGATATGGAAGTGTTAAAGAGGGTGCAGGGGAGATTTATCAGGATGCTGCCAGGATTACAGAGTATGTCTTATGAGGAAAGGTTGAGCGAGAGGGAGCTTCTTTCTTTGGACCAAAGGAAGATGAGAGGTAACTTGATTGAGGTGTAGAAGATGATAAAAGGCATAGATCAATTGGACAGCCAGAGAATTTTTCCCAGGGTGACAATGACTAATACCATGGGGGCATAATTTTAAGGTGATTGGAGGAAATTATGGTATAATCAAAAGCAGATTTTTTACACAGAGACGGGTGGGTGTATGGAATGCCCTGCCAGGGGTGGTGGTAAAAGTAGATATATTAGGGGCATTTAAGAAACTGGAAGATAGGCACATGGATGTTAGAAAAACAGTGAGCTATTTGGGACAAGAACATTAGGTTGATCTTAGAGAAGATTAAAAGTTTGACACAATATTGTGGGTCCAAGGGCCTGTACAGTGCTGTAATGTTCTGTGTTCTGCGATCTAGCTTACACATCATCAAACCTCTGGGCAACAGAATTGAAACAATTAATGTGAAGGCACATTCCATTAATGAGAATATATTTTTTACTTCTGAAAAATGAGACATAAAGAAATTGAGACACAAGCAAAAGCAGAAAAAAATCCCCATCTGAGTGTGGACCAGAAATACAATCTATGCAAATACCATTTTTTTCCAGATTTAATAACTGCAAAAGAAGTCACTTGTGAAAAACAACATCAAAGTTCAAAGTTCAACATAAATTTATTATCAAAGTACATACATATCACCATATATAACCTTGAGGTACATTTTTTGTGGGCATACAGAGTAAATCCAATAACCATAATAAAATCAATGGAAGAGTTAGAGTGCAAAAGACATCAAATTGTACAAATACAAAACGGAAAAAAAACATATAAATAAGCAATAAATATCAAGAAAATGAGATGAAGAGTCCTTGAAATTGAGTCCATAGGCTGTGGGAACTGTTCAGTGATGGGGAGAGTGAAGTTATCCCTTCTAGTTCAACAGTCTGATGGTTGAGGGGTACTAACTGTTCTTGGACCTTCTGGTATGAGTCCTGAGGCTCCTGTTCCACCTTCTTAATGACAACAGAAAGAGAAGAGCATGACCTGGGTGGTGCTGTTAAAATCCCTGATCAACATGCCCTGTTAAACAAGTCTTTTTAAAGAGTGATAGGGCATCAGTGGCAAAGGAACAAATCACACAACTTGTCTGAAGCCCCTGATCAATTAGTACACATACCACAAGAGGGAAAGAAGGGAAATTGCTATCACAGGATGTGAATGGTTGAGGCAAGGTGACATTAAAAGTCTAAGACTCTAAATGACGGGTTGTGGTGGGATCATTTTCCCAGGCTGCTGTGGTCTGTGAAGTGGATTTGCCCCCACACACTGTGGGTCACATTGTTTTTATTCAAAATTTCTGTACCATCCCTAGTACTTGGCACCAGAGCAATTACTATATGAATACGCAACGGAAATTTATTCTGATAGTCTCTTTGTCTAGTGCTCCTTACAGTAAATGGAAATTTATTCTGATTGTCTTTTTGTTTAGTGTTCCTTACAGTAAATGGAACACTAGAACAACTTGCACTGAAAAACAGGTGGTTTTAAATGACAGAACAATAGAGCAAAACAGCACAACTACACGCCCTTTAGCCCATTTAGTCTGTTCCAAACGTCATCCTGCCTAATCCCAGCAATCTGTAACTAGACCATAGCCCTCCATACCTTTCTCATCCATCTAATTATCCAAACTTTTCCTAAAAGTTGAAATCAAACCTGCATCCATCACCTCTGCTGACAACTTGTTCAACACTCTCACCACCTCTGACTGAAGAAGTTCTCCCTCAAGTTCCCCTTTAACATTTCACCTTTCATCCTTTACCCATGGCCTCTAATTATAGTCTCTCCCAATCTCAGAGGGAAAAGACCTGCTTGCATTTACACTTTCTATACCACTCATAATTTTATATACCTATATCAAATATCCCTCTCTCTTTTCCTCTGCCTGTTGATCTCTATTGATACCTCCATCAAAAGTGTTAATGAATGTTCTGAATTGCTGCCTCAGCCTGGTGAATATACACTGAAGGGATAGGTGTTCGGGAGGGCATTCTGAAAGGCGATATATTGGGATTGCTGGCTAAAATAACCAATATGGAAAGTGGACTGATAATACCTTTAAAGGGGTAGAGAAAAGCGATTAAAGTTCAAGATATGTGGGAGAACTGTCAAATAAGGTGGCATAAGGTAAAGGGGAAATGCTGGAGGGGTAAGGATGATAGGCTGCTGAGGTGCCAGTGAAGACCAGCAAAGACAGAAACACTAGGGATCAAGAGCCATGAGGTAATGTTGCAGATTTATAAAACCCTCATTAGACCACACTTGGAATATTGTGTTCAGTTCCGTTCATCTCATTATAGGAAAGATGTGGAAGCTTTAGAGAGGGTTCAGGGGAAATTTACCAGGATGCTGCCTTTCATAATAGGATAGGTTGAGTGAGCCAAGGTTTTTTTCCTTGGCACAAAGAAGAATCAGAGGTGACTTGATAGAGTTGTATATATGATAAGAAGCATTGATAGAGGCAATACCCAGTGCCTCTAAGTACCCTGAGACCTCATCCTTAACAATCAAACTCAAAATCTTCACAACCACTGAGGTTAGGCTAACTGGCCTATAGTTTCCTTTCTTCTGCTTCCTCGCCCATCCCCCTTCTTGAAGAGTGGAGTGATACTCGCAATTTTCCAGTCCTCCAGATCCATGCCAGGATTCTTGAAAGATTATTTCTAATGCCTCCAAAATCTCTTCAGCTACCTCTTTAAGGAAACTGGAGTGTAGTCCATCTGGTTTAGGTGACTTACCTACCTTCAGATCTTTCAGCTTCCAAACAGCTTTTCCCTGGTAATAGTAACTGCACTCACTTCTGCCCCCTGACACTTACAAACTTCTGGCATACTGCTAGTGTCTTCCACAGTGAAGTCTGATGCAAAGTACTTATTCAGTTCATCCACCATTTCCTTGTCCCTCATTGTCACCTCACCAACAACATTTTCCTGTGGTCCAACATCTACTCTCATTTCTCTTTTACTCTTTATATATCTGAAGAAACATTTGATATCTTCTTTGATATATTTGGCTACCTTACCTACATATTTCACCTTTTCCTTCCTTATGGCTTTTTTAGTTAAGCTCTGTTGATTTTTAAAAGTTCCCAATCCTCTAACTTCCCAATAAGGTTTGCTCTATTATATGCCCTCTCATTGGTTTTATGTTGGCTTTGAATTCTCATATCACCCAAGGTTGCATCGTCCTGCCTTCAGAATACTTCTCCTTTGTATTTCTTCTTCTTCTTTGGCAGGATACTTGGCAGTGTGGAGCAGCAGAGGGATCTGGGGGTACATGTCCACAGATCCCTGAAAGTTGCCTCACAGGTAGATAGGGTGGTTAAGAAAGCTTATGGGGTGTTAGCTTTCATAAGTCCAGGGATAGAGTTTAAGAGTCACGATGTAATGATGCAGCTCTATAAAACTCTAGTTAGGCCACACTTGGAGTACTGTATCCAGTTCTGGTCACGACACTAAAAGAAGGATGTGGAAGCATTGCAAAGGGTACAGAGGAGATTTACCAGGATGCTGCCTGGTTTAGAGAGTATGCATTATGATCAGAGATTAAGGGAGCTAGGGCTTTACTCTCTGGAGAGAAGGAGGATGAGAAGAGACATGATAGAGGTATACAAGATATTCAGAGGAATAGATAGAGTGGACATCCAGCACCTCTTCCCCAGGGCACCACTGCTCAGTACATGGCTTTAAGGTAAGGGGTGGGAAGTTCAAGGGGGATATCAGAGGAAGGTTTTTTACTCAGAGAGTGGTTGGTGCATGGAATGCACTGCCTGAGTCAGTGGTGGAGGCAGATACACTAGTGAAATTTAAGAGACTACTAGACAGGTATATGGAGGAATTTAAGGTGGGGGATATAGGGAGGCAGGGTTTAAGGGTCAGCACAACATTGTGGGCCAAAGGGTCTGTACTGTGCTGTACTTTTCTAAGTTCTATGTTCTATGTTCTGATGTCCCTATCCTGTGCCTTCCAAATTGCTCCCAGAAACTTCAGTCATTGCTATTCTGCCATCATCCCTGCTAGTGTCCCCTTCCAATCAACTTTGGCCAGCTTTAATTCTGTAATCCCCTTTACTCCACTGTAATACTGATACATCTGAATTTAGCTTCTCCCTCTCAAATTGCAGGGTGAATTTGATCATATTATAATCACTGTCATTATCTAGCTGTGCTACCAGATCACCTACCTTATTCCATATACTGTGGCCATTCAAATATAACATATTCATTCATGTATTCACTACCATTTTTGATGTAGATCCCAAGTTACACTCCAGCTCATCGAATTGATTACAATTATGCCCAATCATCTGCCTGTCCTTCCTCACAGTTACATTACACACTGCCTCTGTTTGTATACCAACTGCCCCATCACCAGTCCAGTCACTATGATTCCCATCTCCCTGCTCACAAGGATATTTGTCCCCTCTGATTCATCCTTTTTGTACAAGGATGGTAGGGTATGAAGGTTTATGGTCCTGGTACAGGTTGATGGAAGTAGGCAGTTTAAATGGTTCAACATGGACTAGATGTTTCTGTCATACTTTACTATGACTCTATGATTCTACAGGTCATACCTTTCCCAGAAAAGATCCCAATGATCCAGAAATCAGAATCCTTACCCCTTGCACTAGATCCCGAGCCAGGCATTCAGCTGCCACGTCATCCTATCCTAACCCTCGCTGGTTCCCGAGCCACACATTCACCTGCCGGATCATCCCAACCTCACCCTCGCTGGATCCCAAGACACACATTCACCTGCCACGTCATCCTATCCTCACCCTCGCTGGTTCCCGAGCCACACGTTCACCTGCCGGATCATCCTATCCTCACGCTCGCTGGTTCCCGAGCCACACGTTCACCTGCCGGATCATCCTATCCTCACCCTCGCTGGTTCCCGAGACACACGTTCACCTGCCGGATCATCCTATCGTCACGCTCGCTGGTTCCCGAGCCACACGTTCACCTGCCGGATCATCCTATCCTCACACTCGCTGGTTCCCGAGACACACATTCACCTGCCGGATCATCCTATCCTCACCCTCGCTGGTTCCCGGGACACACATTCACCTGCCGGATCATCCTATCCTCACCCTCGCTGGTTCCCGAGACACACATTCACCTGCCGGATCATCCTATCCTCACCCTCGCTGGTTCCCGAGACACACGTTCACCTGCCACGTCATCCTATCCTCACCCTCGCTGGTTCCCGGGACACACATTCACCTGCTGGATCATCCTATCCTCACCCTCGCTGGTTCCCGAGACACACATTCACCTGCCGGATCATCCTATCCTCACCCTCGCTGGTTCCCGAGACACACGTTCACCTGCCACGTCATCCTATCCTCACCCTCGCTGGTTCCCGGGACACACATTCACCTGCTGGATCATCCTATCCTCACCCTCGCTGGTTCCCGAGACACACGTTCACCTGCCGGATCATCCTATCGTCACGCTCGCTGGTTCCCGAGCCACACGTTCACCTGCCGGATCATCCTATCCTCACACTCGCTGGTTCCCGAGACACACATTCACCTGCCGGATCATCCTATCCTCACCCTCGCTGGTTCCCGGGACACACATTCACCTGCCGGATCATCCTATCCTCACCCTCGCTGGTTCCCGAGACACACATTCACCTGCCGGATCATCCTATCCTCACCCTCGCTGGTTCCCGAGACACACGTTCACCTGCCACGTCATCCTATCCTCACCCTCGCTGGTTCCCGGGACACACATTCACCTGCTGGATCATCCTATCCTCACCCTCGCTGGTTCCCGAGACACACGTTCACCTGCCGGATCATCCTATCCTCACCCTCGCTGGTTCCCGAGACACACATTCACCTGCCGGATCATCCTATCCTCACCCTCGCTGGTTCCCGAGACACACGTTCACCTGCCACGTCATCCTATCCTCACCCTCGCTGGTACCCGAGACACACATTCACCTGCCGGATCATCCTATCCTCACCCTCGCTGGTTTCCCAGAAACACGTTCACCTGCCGGATCATCCTATCCTCACCCTCGCTGGTTCCCAAGACACACATTCACCTGCCACGTCATCCTATCCTCACCCTCTCTGGTTCCCGAGACACACGTTCACCTGCCGGATCATCCTATCCTCACCCGCGCTGATTCCCGAGACACACATTCACCTGCGGGATCATCCTATCCTCACCCTCGCTGGTTCCCGAGACACACCTTCACCTGACGGATCATCCTATCCTCACCCTCGCTGGTTCCCGAGACACAGCTTCACCTGCCGGATCATCCTATCCTCACCCTCGCTGGTTCCCGAGCCACACATTCACCTGCCGGATCATCCTATCCTCACCCTCGCTGGTTCCCGAGCCACACATTCACCTGCCACGTCATCCTATCCTCACCCTCGCTGGTTCCCGAGCCACACATTCACCTGCCGGATCATCCTATCCTCACCCTCGCTGGTTCCCGAGACACACCTTCACCTGCCGGATCATCCTATCCTCACCCTCGCTGGTTCCCGAGACACAGCTTCACCTGCCACGTCATCCTATCCTCACCCTCGCTGGTTCCCGAGCCACACATTCACCTGCCGGATCATCCTATCCTCACCCTCGCTGGTTCCCGAGCCACACATTCACCTGCCACGTCATCCTATCCTCACCCTCGCTGGTTCCCGAGCCACACATTCACCTGCCACGTCATCCTATCCTCACCCTCGCTGGTTCCCGAGACACACATTCACCTGCCGGATCATCCTATCCTCACCCTCGCTGGTTCCCGAGACACACATTCACCTGCGGGATCATCCTATCCTCACCCTCGCTGGTTCACGAGACACACATTCACCTGCCACGTCATCCTATCCTCACCCTCGCTGGTTCCCGAGCCACACATTCACCTGCCGGATCATCCTATCCTCACCCTCGCTGGTTCCCGAGCCACACATTCACCTGCCACGTCATCCTATCCTCACCCTCGCTGGTTCCCGAGCCACACATTCACCTGCCGGATCATCCTATCCTCACCCTCGCTGGTTCCCGAGCCACACGTTCACCTGTCACATCATCCTATCCTCTCCCTCGCTGGTTTCCGAGACACACGTTCACATGCCGGATCATCCTATCCTCACCCTCGCTGGTTCCCGAGACACACGTTCACCTGCCACATCATCCTATCCTCACCCTCGCTGGTTCCCGAGACACACATTCACCTGCCGGATCATCCTATCCTCACCCTCGCTGGTTCCCGAGACACACGTTCACCTGCCACGTCATCCTATCCTCACCCTCGCTGGTTCCCGAGACACACGTTCACCTGCCGGAGCATCCTATCCTCACCCTCGCTGGTTCCCGAGACACACGTTCACCTGCCGGATCATCCTATCCTCACCCTCGCTGGTTCCCGAGACACACGTTCACCTGCGGGATCATCCTATCCTCACCCTCGCTGGTTCCCGAGACACACATTCACCTGCCGGATCATCCTATCCTCACCCTCGCTGGTTCCCGAGACACACATTCACCTGCCGGATCATCCTATCCTCACCCTCGCTGGTTCCCGAGACACACGTTCACCTGCCACGTCATCCTATCCTCACCCTCGCTGGTTCCCGAGCCACACCTTCACCTGCCGGATCATCCTATCCTCACCCTCGCTGGTTCCCGAGCCACACATTCACCTGCCACGTCATCCTATCCTCACCCTCGCTGGTTCCCGAGCCACACATTCACCTGCCACGTCATCCTATCCTCACCCTCGCTGGTACCCGAGACACACATTCACCTCCCGGATCATCCTATCCTCACCCTCGCTGGATCCCGAGACACACATTCACCTGCCACGTCATCCTATCCTCACCCTCGCTGGTTCCCGAGCCACACATTCACCTGCCACGTCATCCTATACTCACCCTCGCTGGTTCCCGAGCCACACATTCTCCTGCCACGTCATCCTATCCTCACCCTCGCTGGTACCCGAGACACACATTCACCTGCCGGATCATCCTATCCTCACCCTCGCTGGTTTCAGAGACACACGTTCACCTGCCGGATCATCCTATCCTCACCCTCGCTGGTTCCCGAGACACACATTCACCTCCCGGATCATCCTATCCTCACCCTCGCTGGTTCCCGAGACACACATTCACCTCCCGGATCATCCTATCCTCACCCTCGCTGGTTCCCGAGACACACATTCACCTGCCGGATCATCCTATCCTCACCCTCGCTGGTTCCCGAGACACAGCTTCACCTGCCACGTCATCCTATCCTCACCCTCGCTGGTTCCCGAGACACACATTCACCTGCCGGATCATCCTATCCTCACCCTCGCTGGTTCCCGAGACACACATTCATCTGCAACGTCATCCTATCCTCACCCTCGCTGGTTCCCGAGCCACACATTCACCTGCCACGTCATCCTATCCTCACCCTCGCTGGTACCCGAGACACACATTCACCTGCCGGATCATCCTATCCTCACCCTCGCTGGTTTCCGAGACACACGTTCACCTGCCGGATCATCCTATCCTCACCCTCGCTGGTTCCCGAGACACACATTCACCTGCAAAGTCATCATATCCTCACCCTCGCTGGTTCCCGAGACACACATTCACCTGCCGGATCATCCTATCCTCACCCTCGCTGGTTCCCGAGCCACACATTCACCTGCGGGATCATCCTATCCTCACCCTCGCTGGTTCCCGAGACACACCTTCACCTGCCGGATCATCCTATCCTCACCCTCGCTGGTTCCCGAGACACACATTCACCTGCCGGATCATCCTATCCTCACCCTCGCTGGTTCCCGAGCCACACATTCACCTGCCGGATCATCCTATCCTCACCCTCGCTGGTTCCCGAGCCACACGTTCACCTGTCACATCATCCTATCCTCTCCCTCGCTGGTTTCCGAGACACACGTTCACATGCCGGATCATCCTATCCTCACCCTCGCTGGTTCCCGAGACACAGCTTCACCTGCCACGTCATCCTATCCTCACCCTCGCTGGTTCCCGAGCCACACATTCACCTGCCGGATCATCCTATCCTCACCCTCGCTGGTTCCCGAGACACACGTTCACCTGCCACGTCATCCTATCCTCACCCTCGCTGGTACCCGAGACACACATTCACCTGCCGGATCATCCTATCCTCACCCTCGCTGGTTTCCGAGACACACGTTCACCTGCCGGATCATCCTATCCTCACCCTCGCTGGTTCCCAAGACACACGTTCACCTGCCGGATCATCCTATCCTCACCCTCGCTGGTTCCCGAGACACACGTTCACCTGCCGGATCATCCTATCCTCACCCTCGCTGGTTCCCGAGACACACATTCACCTGTCGGATCATCCTATCCTCACCCTCGCTGGTTCCCGAGACACACGTTCACCTGCCGGATCATCCTATCCTCACCCTCGCTGGTTCCCGAGACACACATTCACCTGCCGGATCATCCTATCCTCACCCTCGCTGGTTCCCGAGACACACCTTCACCTGCCGGATCATCCTATCCTCACCCTCGCTGGTTCCCGAGCCACACATTCACCTGCCGGATCATCCTATCCTCACCCTCGCTGGTTCCCGAGACACACATTCACCTGCGGGATCATCCTATCCTCACCCTCGCTGGTTCCCGAAACACACCTTCACCTGCCGGATCATCCTATCCTCACCCTCGCTGGTTCGCGAGACACAGCTTCACCTGCCGGATCATCCTATCCTCACCCTCGCTGGTTCCCGAGCCACACATTCACCTGCCGGATCATCCTATCCTCACCCTCGCTGGTTCCCGAGCCACACATTCACCTGCCACGTCATCCTATCCTCACCCTCGCTGGTTCCCGAGCCACACATTCACCTGCCGGATCATCCTATCCTCACCCTCGCTGGATCCCGAGACACACATTCACCTGCCACGTCATCCTATCCTCACCCTCGCTGGTTCCCGAGCCACACATTCACCTGCCACGTCATCCTATCCTCACCCTCGCTGGTTCCCGAGACACACATTCACCTGCCGGATCATCCTATCCTCACCCTCGCTGGTTCCCGAGACACACATTCACCTGCAAAGTCATCCTATCCTCACCCTCGCTGGTTCCCGAGACACACATTCACCTGCCGGATCATCCTATCCTCACCCTCGCTGGTTCCCGAGACACACATTCACCTGCCGGATCATCCTATCCTCACCCTCGCTGGTTCCCGAGACACACATTCACCTGCAACGTCATCCTATCCTCACCCTCGCTGGTTCCCGAGACACACATTCACCTGTCGGATCATCCTATCCTCACCCTCGCTAGTTCCCGAGACACACATTCACCTGCCGGATCATCCTATCCTCACCCTCGCTGGTTCCCGAGACACACGTTCACCTGCAACGTCATCCTATCCTCACCCTCGCTGGTACCCGAGCCACACATTCACCTGCCGGATCATCCTATCCTCACCCTCGCTGGTTCCCGAGACACACATTCACCTGTCGGATCATCCTATCCTCACCCTCGCTAGTTCCCGAGACACACATTCACCTGTCGGATCATCCTATCCTCACCCTCGCTAGTTCCCGAGACACACATTCACCTGCGGGATCATCCTATCCTCACCCTCGCTGGTTCCCGAGACACACATTCACCTCCCGGATCATCCTATCCTCACCCTCGCTGGTTCCCGAGCCACACATTCACCTGCCACGTCATCCTATCCTCACCCTCGCTGGTTCCCGAGCCACACATTCACCTGCCGGATCATCCTATCCTCACCCTCGCTGGTTCCCGAGCCACACGTTCACCTGTCACATCATCCTATCCTCTCCCTCGCTGGTTTCCGAGACACACGTTCACATGCCGGATCATCCTATCCTCACCCTCGCTGGTTCCCGAGACACAGCTTCACCTGCCACGTCATCCTATCCTCACCCTCACTGGTTCCCGAGCCACACATTCACCTGCCGGATCATCCTATCCTCACCCTCGCTGGTTCCCGAGACACACGTTCACCTGCCACGTCATCCTATCCTCACCCTCGCTGGTACCCGAGACACACATTCACCTGCCGGATCATCCTATCCTCACCCTCGCTGGTTTCAGAGACACGTTCACCTGCAACGTCATCCTATCCTCACCCTCGCTGGTTCCCGAGACACACATTCACCTGCCGGATCATCCTATCCTCACCCTCGCTGGTTCCCGAGACACACGTTCACCTGCCGGATCATCCTATCCTCACCCTCGCTGGTTCCCGAGACACACATTCACCTGCCACGTCATCCTATCCTCACCCTCGCTGGTTCCCGAGACACACATTCACCTGCCGGATCATCCTATCCTCACCCTCGCTGGTTCCCGAGACACACATTCACCTGCCGGATCATCCTATCCTCACCCTCGCTGGTTCCCGAGACACACATTCACCTGCCGGATCATCCTATCCTCACCCTCGCTGGTTCCCGAGACACACATTCACCTGCCACGTCATCCTATCCTCACCCTCGCTGGTTCCCGAGACACACATTCACCTGCCGGATCATCCTATCCTCACCCTCGCTGGTTCCCGAGACACACATTCACCTGCCACGTCATCCTATCCTCACCCTCGCTGGTTCCCGAGACACACATTCACCTGCCGGATCATCCTATCCTCACCCTCGCTGGTTCCCGAGACACACATTCACCTGCCGGATCATCCTATCCTCACCCTCGCTGGTTCCCGAGACACACATTCACCTGCCACGTCATCCTATCCTCACCCTCGCTGGTTCCCGAGACACACATTCACCTGCCGGATCATCCTATCCTCACCCTCGCTGGTTCCCGAGACACACATTCACCTGCCACGTCATCCTATCCTCACCCTCGCTGGTTCCCGAGACACACGTTCACCTGCCAGATCATCCGATCCTCACCCTCGCTGGTTCCCGAGACACACGTTCACCTGCAACGTCATCCTATCCTCACCCTCGCTGGTTCCCGAGACACACGTTCACCTGCCAGATCATCCGATCCTCACCCTCGCTGTTTCCCGAGACACACATTCACCTGCGGGATCATCCTATCCTCACCCTCGCTGGTTCCCGAGACACACGTTCACCTGCCGGATCATCCTATCCTCACCCTCGCTGGTTCCCGAGACACACATTCACCTGCAAAGTCATCCTATCCTCACCCTCGCTGGTTCCCGAGACACACATTCACCTGCAACGTCATCCTATCCTCACCCTTGCTGGTTCCCGAGACACACATTCACCTGTCGGATCATCCTATCCTCACCCTCGCTGGTTCCCGAGACACACGTTCACCTGCCGGATCATCCTATCCTCACCCTCGCTGGTTCCCGAGCCACACATTCACCTGCCACGTCATCCTATCCTCACCCTCGCTGGTTCCCGAGCCACACATTCACCTGCCACGTCATCCTATCCTCACCCTCTCTGGTTCCCGAAACACATATTCACCTGCCGGATCATCCTATCCTCACCCTCGCTGGTTCCCGAGACACACGTTCACCTGCGGGATCATCCTATCCTCACCCTCGCTGGTTCCCGAGACACACGTTCACCTGCCGGATCATCCTATCCTCACCGTCTCTGGTTCCCGAGACACACGTTCACCTGCGGGATCATCCTATCCTCACCCTCGCTGGTTCCCGAGACACACATTCACCTGCGGGATCATCCTATCCTCACCCTCGCTGGTTCCCGAGACACACCTTCACCTGCCGGATCATCCTATCCTCAACCTCGCTGTTTCCCGAGACACACGTTCACCTGCCACGTCATCCTATCCTCACCCTCGCTGGTTCCCGGGACACACATTCACCTCCCGGATCATCCTATCCTCACCCTCTCTGGTTCCCGAAACACATATTCACCTGCCGGATCATCCTATCCTCACCCTCGCTGGTTCCCGAGACACACGTTCACCTGCCGGATCATCCTATCCTCACCCTCGCTGGTTCCCGAGACACACGTTCACCTGCCGGATCATCCTATCCTCACCCTCGCTGGTTCCCGAGACACACATTCACCTGCGGGATCATCCTATCCTCACCCTCTCTGGTTCCCGAAACACATATTCACCTGCCGGATCATCCTATCCTCACCCTCGCTGGTTCCCGAGACACACGTTCACCTGCCGGATCATCCTATCCTCACCCTCGCTGGTTCCCGAGACACACATTCACCTGCCGGATCATCCTATCCTCACCCTCGCTGGTTCCCGAGACACACATTCACCTGCCGGATCATCCTATCCTCACCCTCGCTGGTTCACGAGACACACATTCACCTGCCGGATCATCCTATCCTCACCCTCGCTGGTTCCCGAGACACACGTTCACCTGCGGGATCATCCTATCCTCACCCTCGCTAGTTCCCGAGACACACATTCACCTGCCGGATCATCCTATCCTCACCCTCGCTGGTTCCCGAGACACACATTCACCTGCCGGATCATCCTATCCTCACCCTCGCTGGTTCCCGAGACACACATTCACCTGCCGGATCATCCTATCCTCACCCTCGCTGGTTCCCGAGACACACGTTCACCTGCCACGTCATCCTATCCTCACCCTCGCTGGTTCCCAGGACACACATTCACCTCCCGGATCATCCTATCCTCACCCTCGCTGGTTCCCGAGACACAGCTTCACCTGCCACGTCATCCTATCCTCACCCTCGCTGGTTCCCGAGACACACATTCACCTGCGGGATCATCCTATCCTCACCCTCGCTAGTTCCCGAGACACACATTCACCTGCCGGATCATCCTATCCTCACCCTCGCTGGTTCCCGAGACACACATTCACCTGCCGGATCATCCTATCCTCACCCTCGCTGGTTCCCGAGACACACATTCACCTGCCGGATCATCCTATCCTCACCCTCGCTGGTTCACGAGACACACATTCACCTGCCGGATCATCCTATCCTCACCCTCGCTGGTTCCCGAGACACACGTTCACCTGCGGGATCATCCTATCCTCACCCTCGCTAGTTCCCGAGACACACATTCACCTGCCGGATCATCCTATCCTCACCCTCGCTGGTTCCCGAGACACACATTCACCTGCCGGATCATCCTATCCTCACCCTCGCTGGTTCCCGAGACACACATTCACCTGCCGGATCATCCTATCCTCACCCTCGCTGGTTCACGAGACACACATTCACCTGCCGGATCATCCTATCCTCACCCTCGCTGGTTCCCGAGACACACATTCACCTGCGGGATCATCCTATCCTCACCCTCGCTGGTTCCCGAGACACACGTTCACCTGCCGGATCATCCTATCCTCACCCTCGCTGGTTCCCGAGACACACATTCACCTGCCGGATCATCCTATCCTCACCCTCGCTGGTTCCCGAGACACAGCTTCACCTGCCACGTCATCCTATCCTCACCCTCGCTGGTTCCCGAGCCACACATTCACCTGCCACGTCATCCTATCCTCACCCTCTCTGGTTCCCGAAACACATATTCACCTGCCGGATCATCCTATCATCACCCTCGCTGGTTCCCGAGACACACGTTCACCTGCGGGATCATCCTATCCTCACCCTCGCTGGTTCCCGAGACACACGTTCACCTGCCGGATCATCCTATCCTCACCCTCGCTGGTTCCCGAGCCACACATTCACCTGCCACGTCATCCTATCCTCACCCTCTCTGGTTCCCGAAACACATATTCACCTGCCGGATCATCCTATCCTCACCCTCGCTGGTTCCCGAGACACACGTTCACCTGCGGGATCATCCTATCCTCACCCTCGCTGGTTCCCGAGACACACGTTCACCTGCCGGATCATCCTATCCTCACCGTCTCTGGTTCCCGAGACACACGTTCACCTGCGGGATCATCCTATCCTCACCCTCGCTGGTTCCCGAGACACACATTCACCTGCGGGATCATCCTATCCTCACCCTCGCTGGTTCCCGAGACACACCTTCACCTGCCGGATCATCCTATCCTCAACCTCGCTGTTTCCCGAGACACACGTTCACCTGCCACGTCATCCTATCCTCACCCTCGCTGGTTCCCGGGACACACATTCACCTCCCGGATCATCCTATCCTCACCCTCTCTGGTTCCCGAAACACATATTCACCTGCCGGATCATCCTATCCTCACCCTCGCTGGTTCCCGAGACACACGTTCACCTGCCGGATCATCCTATCCTCACCCTCGCTGGTTCCCGAGACACACGTTCACCTGCCGGATCATCCTATCCTCACCCTCGCTGGTTCCCGAGACACACATTCACCTGCGGGATCATCCTATCCTCACCCTCTCTGGTTCCCGAAACACATATTCACCTGCCGGATCATCCTATCCTCACCCTCGCTGGTTCCCGAGACACACGTTCACCTGCCGGATCATCCTATCCTCACCCTCGCTGGTTCCCGAGACACACATTCACCTGCCGGATCATCCTATCCTCACCCTCGCTGGTTCCCGAGACACACCTTCACCTGCCACGTCATCCTATCCTCACACTCGCTGGTTCCCGAGACACACATTCACCTGCCGGATCATCCTATCCTCACCCTCGCTGGTTCCCGAGCCACACATTCACCTGCCGGATCATCCTATCCTCACCCTCGCTGGTTCCCGAGACACACATTCACCTGCCACATCATCCTATCCTCACCCTCGCTGGTTCCCGAGACACACATTCACCTGCCGGATCATCCTATCCTCACCCTCGCTGGTTCCCGAAACACATATTCACCTGCCGGATCATCCTATCCTCACCCTCTCTGGTTCCCGAAACACATATTCACCTGCCGGATCATCCTATCCTCACCCTCGCTGGTTCCCGAGTCACACGTTCACCTGCCGGATCATCCTATCCTCACCCTCGCTGGTTCCCGAGACACACATTCACCTGCGGGATCATCCTATCCTCACCCTCTCTGGTTCCCGAAACACATATTCACCTGCCGGATCATCCTATCCTCACCCTCGCTGGTTCCCGAGACACACGTTCACCTGCCGGATCATCCTATCCTCACCCTCGCTGGTTCCCGAGACACACGTTCACCTGCCGGATCATCCTATCCTCACCCTCGCTGGTTCCCGAGACACACATTCACCTGCGGGATCATCCTATCCTCACCCTCTCTGGTTCCCGAAACACATATTCACCTGCCGGATCATCCTATCCTCACCCTCGCTGGTTCCCGAGACACACGTTCACCTGCCGGATCTTCCTATCCTCACCCTCGCTGGTTCCCGAGACACACATTCACCTGCCGGATCATCCTATCCTCACCCTCGCTGGTTCCCGAGACACACCTTCACCTGCCACGTCATCCTATCCTCACACTCGCTGGTTCCCGAGACACACATTCACCTTCCACATCATCCTATCCTCACCCTCGCTGGTTCCCGAAACACATATTCACCTGCCGGATCATCCTATCCTCACCCTCTCTGGTTCCCGAAACACATATTCACCTGCCGGATCATCCTATCCACACCCTCGCTGGTTCCCGAGACACACGTTCACCTGCCGGATCATCCTATCCTCACCCTCGCTGGTTCCCGAGACACACAATCACCTGCCGGATCATCCTATCCTCACCCTCGCTGGTTCCCGAGACACACCTTCACCTGCCACGTCATCCTATCCTCACACTCGCTGGTTCCCGAGACACACATTCACCTGCCGGATCATCCTATCCTCACCCTCGCTAGTTCCCGAGACACACATTCACCTGCCGGATCATCCTATCCTCACCCTCGCTGGTTCCCGAGACACACATTCACCTGCCGGATCATCCTATCCTCACCCTCGCTAGTTCCCGAGACACACATTCACCTGCCGGATCATCCTATCCTCACCCTCGCTGGTTCCCGAGACACACATTCACCTGCCGGATCATCCTATCCTCACCCTCGCTGGTTCCCGAGACACACATTCACCTGCCGGATCATCCTATCCTCACCCTCGCTGGTTCACGAGACACACATTCACCTGCCGGATCATCCTATCCTCACCCTCGCTGGTTCACGAGACACACATTCACCTGCCGGATCATCCTATCCTCACCCTCGCTGGTTCCCGAGACACACCTTCACCTGCCACGTCATCCTATCCTCACCCTCGCTGGTTCACGAGACACACATTCACCTGCCGGATCATCCTATCCTCACCCTCGCTGGTTCACGAGACACACATTCACCTGCCGGATCATCCTATGCTCATCCTCGCTGGTTCACGAGACACACATTCACCTGCCGGATCATCCTATCCTCACCCTCGCTGGTTCACGAGACACACATTCACCTGCCGGATCATCCTATCCTCACCCTCGCTGGTTCCCGAGACACACCTTCACCTACCACGTCATCCTATCCTCACACTCGCTGGTTCCCGAGACACACATTCACCTTCCACATCATCCTATCCTCACCCTCGCTGGTTCCCGAGCCACACATTCACCTGCCGGATCATCTTATCCTCACCCTCGCTGGTTCCCGAGACACACATTCACCTGCCGGATCATCCTATCCTCACCCTCGCTGGTTCACGAGACACACATTCACCTGCCGGATCATCCTATCCTCACCCTCGCTGGTTCCCGAGACACACATTCACCTGCGGGATCATCCTATCCTCACCCTCGCTGGTTCCCGAGGCACACGTTCACCTGCCGGATCATCCTATCCTCACCCTCGCTGGTTCCCGAGACACACATTCACCTGCCGGATCATCCTATCCTCACCCTCGCTGGTTCCCGAGACACAGCTTCACCTGCCACGTCATCCTATCCTCACCCTCGCTGGTTCCCGAGCCACACATTCACCTGCCGGATCATCCTATCCTCACCCTCGCTGGTTCCCGAGACACACATTCACCTGCGGGATCATCCTATCCTCACCCTCTCTGGTTCCCGAAACACATATTCACCTGCCGGATCATCCTATCCTCACCCTCGCTGGTTCCCGAGACACACGTTCACCTGCCGGATCTTCCTATCCTCACCCTCGCTGGTTCCCGAGACACACATTCACCTGCCGGATCATCCTATCCTCACCCTCGCTGGTTCCCGAGACACACCTTCACCTGCCACGTCATCCTATCCTCACACTCGCTGGTTCCCGAGACACTCATTCACCTTCCACATCATCCTATCCTCACCCTCGCTGGTTCCCGAGCCACACATTCACCTGCCGGATCATCCTATCCTCACCCTCGCTGGTTCCCGAGACACACATTCACCTGCCACATCATCCTATCCTCACCCTCGCTGGTTCCCGAGACACACATTCACCTGCCGGATCATCCTATCCTCACCCTCGCTGGTTCCCGAAACACATATTCACCTGCCGGATCATCCTATCCTCACCCTCTCTGGTTCCCGAAACACATATTCACCTGCCGGATCATCCTATCCACACCCTCGCTGGTTCCCGAGACACACGTTCACCTGCCGGATCATCCTATCCTCACCCTCGCTGGTTCCCGAGACACACAATCACCTGCCGGATCATCCTATCCTCACCCTCGCTGGTTCCCGAGACACACCTTCACCTGCCACGTCATCCTATCCTCACACTCGCTGGTTCCCGAGACACACATTCACCTGCCGGATCATCCTATCCTCACCCTCGCTAGTTCCCGAGACACACATTCACCTGCCGGATCATCCTATCCTCACCCTCGCTGGTTCCCGAGACACACATTCACCTGCCGGATCATCCTATCCTCACCCTCGCTAGTTCCCGAGACACACATTCACCTGCCGGATCATCCTATCCTCACCCTCGCTGGTTCCCGAGACACACATTCACCTGCCGGATCATCCTATCCTCACCCTCGCTGGTTCCCGAGACACACATTCACCTGCCGGATCATCCTATCCTCACCCTCGCTGGTTCACGAGACACACATTCACCTGCCGGATCATCCTATCCTCACCCTCGCTGGTTCACGAGACACACATTCACCTGCCGGATCATCCTATCCTCACCCTCGCTGGTTCCCGAGACACACATTCACCTGCCACGTCATCCTATCCTCACCCTCGCTGGTTCACGAGACACACATTCACCTGCCGGATCATCCTATCCTCACCCTCGCTGGTTCACGAGACACACATTCACCTGCCGGATCATCCTATGCTCACCCTCGCTGGTTCACGAGACACACATTCACCTGCCGGATCATCCTATCCTCACCCTCGCTGGTTCACGAGACACACATTCACCTGCCGGATCATCCTATCCTCACCCTCGCTGGTTCACGAGACACACATTCACCTGCCGGATCATCCTATGCTCACCCTCGCTGGTTCACGAGACACACATTCACCTGCCGGATCATCCTATCCTCACCCTCGCTGGTTCACGAGACACACATTCACCTGCCGGATCATCCTATCCTCACCCTCGCTGGTTCCCGAGACACACCTTCACCTACCACGTCATCCTATCCTCACACTCGCTGGTTCCCGAGACACACATTCACCTTCCACATCATCCTATCCTCACCCTCGCTGGTTCCCGAGCCACACATTCACCTGCCGGATCATCCTATCCTCACCCTCGCTGGTTCCCGAGACACACATTCACCTGCCACATCATCCTATCCTCACCCTCGCTGGTTCCCGAAACACAGATTCACCTGCCGGATCATCCTATCCTCACCCTCGCTGGTTCCCGAGACACACCTTCACCTGCCAGATCATCCTATCCTCACCCTCGCTGGTTCCCGAGACACACCTTCACCTGCCGGATCATCCTATCCTCACCCTCGCTGGTTCCCGAGACACACGTTCACCTGCCGGATCATCCTATCCTCACCCTCGCTGGTTCCCGAGACACACGTTCACCTGCCGGATCTTCCTATCCTCACCCTCGCTGGTTCCCGAGACACACATTCACCTGCCGGATCATCCTATCCTCACCCTCGCTGGTTCCCGAGACACACCTTCACCTGCCACGTCATCCTATCCTCACACTCGCTGGTTCCCGAGACACACATTCACCTTCCACATCATCCTATCCTCACCCTCGCTGGTTCCCGAGCCACACATTCACCTGCCGGATCATCCTATCCTCACCCTCGCTGGTTCCCGAGACACACGTTCACCTGCCGGATCATCCTATCCTCACCCTCGCTGGTTCCCGAGACACACGTTCACCTGCCGGATCATCCTATCCTCACCCTCGCTGGTTCCCGAGACACACGTTCACCTGCCGGATCATCCTATCCTCACCCTCGCTGGTTCCCGAAACACATATTCACCTGCCGGATCATCCTATCCTCACCCTCTCTGGTTCCCGAAACACATATTCACCTGCCGGATCATCCTATCCTCACCCTCGCTGGTTCCCGAGACACACGTTCACCTGCCGGATCATCCTATCCTCACCCTCGCTGGTTCCCGAAACACATATTCACCTGCCGGATCATCCTATCCTCACCCTCTCTGGTTCCCGAAACACATATTCACCTGCCGGATCATCCTATCCTCACCCTCACTGGTTCCCGAGACACACGTTCACCTGCCGGATCATCCTATCCTCACCCTCGCTGGTTCCCGAGACACACATTCACCTGCCGGATCATCCTATCCTCACCCTCGCTGGTTCCCGAGACACACGTTCACCTGCCACGTCATCCTATCCTCACACTCGCTGGTGCTCAGCAGTTGAGCCATCCAGAGATTATTACTCAGAGATTATTAATCCGGAAGTCTTGCTTTTCAGCATTCCACCTGCCTCCCTAAATTCTCTCTTCATGACCTCCTCCCTTTTTCTAAGTATGTCCAGAGTATTTATGGAAAATGCTGGAAGTACTCGGTAGGTCTGGACTCGGGAGCATCGGTGGAAATGAAAAGCAGTTAGTACCAACATGCACTATGTCTTCTGGCTGCTCACCCTCCCCTTTCCAATTCCTGGGAGGCAACGTACCATCCGGATGTCTCCGTCATGTCCACAGAATCTCATGTCTACTCCTCTAACTATGGAATCCTATGGCATATCTGATGTCTTCCCCCCCCCCCCCCACTTCCCTTCCAAGCCTTCGTGCCAGAAACACAGTACCAGCTGCAGAGCACTGCATCTCCAACCAGTAGGTCATCCCCCTCAACAGTATCCAAAGGTCATCCAAAGAGGGAAACGGCCACGGTGTAATCTACACTGCGGGCCCATTTACTTTCCCTCCTCTGACAGTCACCCATTTTTCTGCCTTTTGGTCACTACCTACCCGCTCGTATCTATCATCTCCTCAGTTTCCCATTTGAGCTGCAGCTCCAGTATCTTAACACGTTCTCTGAGGAGCTGCAGCTCAGTGCACCTGGTGCAGATGTGGTTACCTGAGAGGCTAGATGTCTCCCAGAATTCCCACACCTCACACAAAAGAACACACCACAGCCCCTGGAGCCGTTCTCACTATATTCATTTCTGTGCTCTAAAATAAGATAATACAATTTAGCGCAAGCAGGGTAGGATTGACATAGCATCATCAGCAACATGCGAGGGCATTACTGAGGCTGGAAGGAGTGGACTGAGTACCTAGCCTCGCACCAGTAAAGGCCTATTGAAGGTTTCAGCAATCTAAGGTCCTATCCACATGATATCAAACAAGGATGAAAGATCAGAATAAAATGGTTTTAACAAGCATAAAACACTGTCAGTAGGAACTCAGGTTTTGTTTCTAAAATGGCGTTTGTTGGAACTATGTTTTCATCCTATGAAACTGATCCCAATTTTGGTTCAAATTCTCAGGTTTCAGACTGGTAATTTCAAAGTCATGCTCAACCCCCATTTCACAAAGTAACATGAAAATAAAACTGTGATTATTTTCAACTTCTTAAAAAATTGCAACTTCATCTAGAATTCCCTCTTCATGAGAAAAAGAAGTAAGAAAATGTTGGAAGTACTCAGCAGGTCCAAAGTGTTTATGGAAAATGCTGGAAGCACTCAGTAGGTCTGGAGCATCTGTGGAAAGAGAAAAATAGTTAATGGTTTAGGTCAAAGGTCATTCATCTGTGTGTGAGATTTTCTGTTTTTCTTTTTTCATTTGAGATTACTAACTTTTCTTCATTTTCTAACATTTGAAAAAAATTCTCAACCAGCTCCTTTTGTAATACTGGTCAGAATTTTAAAATGGCAGGTTTTGCATAAGATGTGCGTATTTTACAAGTCAAATTCTGCTCAGAATATTTTGCAATTCATTTGAGGCTGAAGAAGGCTCATCAATTGTTTTTGCAGCTCACTTTCTAATGGTTTATAATTTATGGGAGATTTATTTTTCCTCTAACTCTTTTCTGAGAATGTTCATCCTGGTGACAGATGATTAACAGTTCTGCAAAATGAAACACAACTTCCATGTGACTTGTCTGTGCTTTATCAACCGTTTAGGAAGCTTTACGTTTCCTGTCAATAGTGAAACCTCACTATATGATATGAATCATATCAAAAACTTCACTTGCTTCTCAATCTCACAGGTGGCTTGGAAAGACACACAAACACTTAATGCATGGCCTTTCCCCACCCTTACTTTCCACTTTATCTCAAATTTTTACAGCAAAATGAGTCATTAACATCATTAAGTCATTAAGTCTACCAAAACTATAACATAAGTAACGACTCAACAATTGGTTCTTGGACTTTCATGAGTTCCCAAACCTCTGAGTGAGCAAATGTGTCTGAGATACAGATTTCTGGGAAGGACAGGGTGAAGAAAAATAAATGTGCTGATGGTAATTCAGACTTGTACATCTGCCACATTACAGCTCCAGCGACCCAGGTACAATCCCAACCTCAAGTGCTCTCTGTGTGGAGTTTCCATAATTTCTTTGTGACTGTGACCTAGATACTAAATTAGCCATGACGGAAAGGCGGAGTGGTCTCAATGGGCCAAATGGCCCACGTCTGCTCCTATGTCTTATTGTCTCATGGTCAACTGTGGGTGCTTCAGCTTTCTGTTACATCCTAAAGAGGAGCTGGTGGGTTAACCGGTCTGCAGGCTGGACAGAGGCAATGGAAATGCAGGGAGATTAAATGGAACTGGCATAAAATTAATGCAGGTGGCGGGCATGAACATAAGTGAAAAGCACAGTAGCGTAATGATTACTGTGACACTATTACAGCACCAGCACCCAGGTTCAATTCCCTCAGCTGTCTCGAAGAAGATTCTACTTATCCCCATGGCGGTGTGGCTTTCTTCCTGGTGCTCCAGCTTATAGAGATTGTACAAACTCCTTACAGATAGTGGTAGGAACTGAATCCAGGTGCTGCGAAGCATTGTGCAAAAGCAGCAAGCAAATGCCCTTTGGCTACTTGCCAAAGGGGGATACTTGCCAAGGGGATAATCCATGGCTACTCAACAGTGAGTCCAAATCTTAGAGGATGTGAGCTTAATCAACAAAATCAAAGGGTGTTTCTTCGGTTTGAAACCATAGAGATGTATTAAGATCATAAGACATAAGAGCCTACAGAGACAGCTCTGCCATTCCATCATGGCTGATTTATTATCCCTCTCAACCCCATTCTCCTGCCTTCTCCCCATAACCAATAATACCCTTACTATTCAAGACCTATCAACCTCTACTTTATATATACCCAATAAGTTACCCTCCACAGTTTCATCACTCTCTGGCTAAAGAAAATATCACTGCCCACAAGATGTACCCTTCTATTCTGAGGCTGTACCCTCTGTTCCTAGACTCATGGGTGCCAGAACATAGTTAGCTATTACAAATCAGGGCATCTGTATGTTCTTCCCATTTGCACGTGGGTTTCTTCCAGTGCTCCAGTTTCCCCCCACAGTCCAAAGACTGTTGGTAGGTTAGTTGGTTATTGTAAATTGGCCTGTGATAAGGCTCGGGTTGCTGTCAGTGGGCCAGAAAGCCTTGCTCCATGCTGTATCTTTAAAGCAAATCATACTTCTCCACTGTTGAAAACCCCTTTCCTCATCCACTCTCCCTAGGCCTTTCAATATTCCATAGGTTTCAATAAGATCTACACACCCCGCACCATTCTTCTAAACTCCAGCGAGTACAATCATTGACCCTTTTATTCCTAGCATCATCTTACAACAATGGAGTGGTGTTTGAGGACCACCGCTTGAAGCAGTGATGGATATGTAGGGTTTTTCTACAGGCTAGAGCATATATGTCAAACTCAAGGCCCGTGGTGGAATTATCTTTGGCCCGCGAGATAATATCTAATTATTATTAAAGCTGGCCCCAGTAATCGAAGCGCCTATGGCGTATGATATGGCTAATGCTGAGTTTATTCAGGTACCAGGTTTTCAGGGTTTTTAGTGTTTATTCGGCAGTCTTGCTCGGCAGTCTTCTTCATAAGAAACGGAATTTGTAAAGTGAAACAAGTGTAGTTATAGCAGTGACTGAGACACATGAGAGCAGGCTGAAAAAACGGAGGCAATGAAAGCTGCGTTCGCACACGTCCGACTGATCCGGCCCGCATGAAGCTGCATTTTGCTCAATCCGGCCCATGACCTAAAATGAGTTTGACACCCCTGGGCTAGAGCAACAGAGCAGGACAGCTCATTAGACATACAGACATACTTTACTGATCCCGAGGGAAACTGGGTTTCATTACAGTCGCACCAACCAAGAATAGTGAAGAAATATAGCAATATAAAACCATAAATAATTAAATAATAATAAGTTAATCATGCCAAGTGGAAATAAGTCCAGGACCAGCCTATTGGCTCAGGGTGTCTGACACTCCGAGGGAGGAGTTGTAAAATTTGATGGCCACAGGCAGGAATGACATCCTATGACACTCAGTGTTACATCTCAGTGGAATGAGTCTCTGGCTGAATGTACTCCTGTCTCTAACCAGTACATTATGGAGTGGATGGGAGACATTGTCCAAGATGGCATGCAACTTGGACAGCATCCTCTTTTCAGACACCACCATCAGAGAGTCCAGTTCCACCCCCACAACATCACTGGCCTTACGAATGAGTTTCTTGATTCAGTTGGTGTCTGCTGCCCCAGCACACAACAGCAAATATGATAGTACTGGCCACCACAGCCTCGTAGAACATCCTCAGCATTGTCCGGGAGATGTTAAAGGACCTCAGTCTCCTCAGGAAATAGAGACGGCTCTGACCCTTCTTGTAGACAGCCTCAGTGTTCTTTGACCAGTCCAGTTTATTGTCAATTCGTATCCCCAGGTATTTGGAATCCCCCACCATGTCCACACTGACCCTTTGGATGGAAACAGGGGTCACTGATGCCTTAGCCCTCCTCAGGTCCACCACCAGCTCCTTAGTCTTTTTCACATTAAGCTGCAGATGATTATGCTCACACCATGTAATAGTATTGTCTGAGTGATCACACAATTAACATTGTCATCTTTTGTTTGCATGCAAAGATATTGCAAACAGTGTCAAAGATTTTTGTTTTGTCATAGTGTCATGGGTAATGATAAATCAATGTGCTCAATGGTGGGAGGGGCTTTGTTTGTGATGAACTGGGCTGTATCCACCACTTGTGTTTTGCAGAGTAGTTAAGTTATTGGCTAGCAATTGGAGCAATTCCCCCACACTCTAAAGAAATTGGAATGCTGGGTCTTAAAGAGCAGAGGATGCAGATTAGATTTAATTGTGGCTTTCAAGAGGACACAAGATAAAACTGCATGAAATTTTAATGCCATATGTAAGAGCAATGTAGGTGCACGAGTAGGATTAATTTTCCATAGAGCTTGCGTAGATACAATGGGCTAAATAGGTACTTGACAATGCAGTTATTGAAATAGGCACTGAAAATAATGGGAAGTGAGGACATTGGCTGTGGTGGAAGTAGAAGAGTTACAGGTTAAAGTTTGTTCTCATATTCTGTTGCTATAATTTCGCCCCACCATTGGACACATTTACTGTGTATGCATGTCACCTAAAATGTTGACAAACTTCTACAGATGCACAGTGAAGAGTATCCTAACTGACTGCATCATGGGAACACCAGTGTCCAGGAATAGAAAAGCCTACAGTAAGTGGTGGACACAACCAAGTGAATCACAAGCAAAGCCCACCCCGCCACAGAGTACATCTATAGGGCGTGCATTCATCATAAAGGATCCCACCATCCAGGCCCTGCTCTCTTCTCAGTACCATCAAAAAAAGGGTGCAGATCTTAGGTCCCACACCACCAGGTTCAGGAACAGTTATTACCCCTCAACCATCAGGTCCCACACCACCAGGTTCAGGAACAGTTATTACCCCTCAACCATCAGGTCCCACACCACCAGGTTCAGGAACAGTTATTACCCCTCAACCATCAGGTCCCACATCACCAGGTTCAGGAACAGTTATTACCCCTCAACCATCAGGTCCCACACCACCGGGTTCAGAAGCAGTTATTACCCCTCAACCATCAGGTCCCACACCACCAGGTTCAGGAACAGTTATTACCCCTCAACCATCAGGTCCCACACCACCAGGTTCAGGAACAGTTATTACCCCTCAACCATCAGGTCCCACACCACCAGGTTCAGGAACAGTTATTACCCCTCAACCATCAGGTCCCACATCACCAGGTTCAGGAACAGTTATTACCCCTCAACCATCAGGTCCCACACCACCAGGTTCAGGAACAGTTATTACCCCTCAACCATCAGGTCCCACACCACTAGGTTCAGGAACAGTTATTACCCCTCAACCATCAGGTCCCACACCACCAGGCTCAGGAACATTTATTACCCCTCAACCATCAGGTCCCACACCACCAGGTTCAGGAACAGTTATTACCCCTCAACCATCAGGTCCCACACCACTAGGTTCAGGAACAGTTATTACCCCTCAACCATCAGGTCCCACACAACCAGGCTCAGGAACATTTATTACCCCTCAACCATCAGGTCCCACACCACCAGGCTCAGGAACAGTTATTACCCTCAACCATCAGGTCTCACGCCACTAGGTTCAGGAACAGTTATTACCCCTCAACCATCAGGTCCCACACCACCAGGTTCAGGAACAGTTATTACCCCTCAACCATCAGGTCCCACACCACCAGGTTCAGGAACAGTTATTACCCCTCAACCATCAGGTCCCACACTACCAGGTTCAGGAACAGTTATTACCCCTCAACCATCAGGTCCCACATCACCAGGCTCAGGAACAGTTATTACCCCTCAACCATCAGGTCCCACACCACCAGGTTCAGGAACAGTTATTACCCCTCAACCATCAGGTCCCACACCACCAGGCTCAGGAACAGTTATTACCCCTCAACCATCAGGTCCCACACCACCAGGTTCAGGAACAGTTATTACCCCTCAACCATCAGGTCCCACACCACCAGGCTCAGGAACAGTTATTACCCCTCAACCATCAGGCTCCTAAACCAACAAGGGTAGCTTCATTCACCTCAATGCTGAACAGATTCCACAACCTATAGACTCACTCCTAAGAACTCTTCACTGCTCATTCTCAGTATTATTTATTTATTTTTTATTTGCACAGTTAGTCTTCTTTTGCAAATTGTTTGTTTGGCAGTCTGAGTATAGCTCTACTCTCTTCCTTTTTTCCACTGTAAATGCCTGCAAGAAAATGAATCTTAGGGTGGTAACATATTGTATACACACTGTGATAATAAATTTACTTTGAACTTTTATTTTGACACCCCTCCAGCACATCAATGAAGGGTAAAACTCCTGACCAAACGGCTCTATTTCACAGTTCAAACGCTCAGTTTCACAACATGCAGTAGTGGGACTTTCTCCAGCCCACGTCAGAACTGAGACCATTTATTATGCAGATCTGCGGCAAATAAAAGGAAATAGCTCTGGGAAGTGAAGGTTCCACACTATTCTGACTACGCAAGTCAAAAACCCAGGGGCCAAATTTATAAAAAGAAGCTGGAGCTGTCAGAAAGTTAGGGCCTGTGTACACACGAAGACACAGAGGCTGTCTGTTAATTTTAAATCTCAAATTAATAGGCTTTTTCTTAGTCAAAGCCAAAGTAATTTAATTCTAAGTATATATATGTTACAATATGCTGCCTTGTGATTAGTTTTCTTGTAGGCATTTACGGGAAAATAAAGAAATACAATTGAATTTATGAAAAACTGCATAACCAAAGACTCAAACAAGTGATGTGCAAAGGAAGACAATTTACACAGATTTAAAAAAAAGAAAAAATAATACTAGATAATTTGCTAAGGAGAGAAGTGGGGAAAAAGCAGGGATTACTGTTATTCCACAAATCAGCAATAACCACACCAGGCCCAAGAGGTAAAGGGGTAGAGGTCATTAAGGCAATACCTATGCCACTACCAGTACCAATACCTATACCAATAACAACACCAATACCAGTACCAGTAGCTATACCAATACCAGTACCAATAACAATACCAATACCAATATCAATACCGATACTAATATCAATACCAATACCAATACTAATATCAATATCAATACCTGTACCAATACCAATATCAATATCAATACCGATACTAATATCAATACCAATACCAGTACCAACACCAATACCAATATCAATACCAATACTAGTACCAATACCATACCATTAGCAGTATCAGTGCCAATACCAATACCAGTATCAGTACCAGTATCAATACCAATACTAGTACCAATAACAAAACCAATACCGGCACCAGTACCAATAACAATATCAGTGCCAATACCAATACCAGTATCAGTACCAGTATCAATACCAATACTAGTACCAATAACAAAACCAATACCAGCACCAGTACCAATAACAAGACCAATACTAACACCAATACCAGTACCAAAACAAGTCAAGTCAAGGCAAGTCACTTTTATTGTCATTTTGTCCATAACTGCTGGTACAGTACAGAGTAAAAATGAGGCAATGTTTTTCAGGTTCATGGTGCTACATGAAACAATATAAAAACTACACTGAAACTATGTAAAAACAACACAGAAAAAACTACACTAGACTACAGACCTAGAACTGCATAAAGTGCACAAAACAGTGCAGGCATTACAATAAATAATAAACAAGACAATAGGCACAATAGAGGGCAGTAAGTTGGTGTCAGTCCAGGCTCTGGGTATTGAGGAGTCTGATAGCTTGGGGGAAGAAACTGTTGTATAGTCTGGTTGTGAGAGCCCGAATGCTTTGGTGCCTTTTCCCAGATGGCAGGATGGAGAAGAGTTTGTATGAAGGGTACAAGGGGTCCTTTGTAATACTGTTTGCTTTGCGGATGCAGCGTGTAGTGTAAATGTCTGTAATGGTGGGAAGAGAGACCCCGATGATCTTCTCAGTTGACCTCACTATCCGCTGCAGGGTCTTGCGATCTGAGATGGTGCAATTTCCGAACCAGTCAGTGATGCAGCTGCTCAGGATGCTCTCAATACAACCCCTGTAGAATGTGATAAGGATGGTGGGTGGGAGATGGACTTTCCTCAGCCTTTGCAGAAAGTAGAGATGCTGCTGGGCTTTCTTTGCTATGGAGCTCGTGTTGAGAGACCAGGTGAGATTCTCCACCAGGTGAACACCAAGCAACTTGGTACTCTTAACGATCTCTACCGAGGAGCCGTCGATGTTCAGTGGGGAGTGGTCGCTCCGTGCCCTCCTGAAGTCAACAACCATCTCTTTTGTTTTGTTCACATTCAGAGACAGGTTGTTGGCTCTGCACCAGTCCGTTAGCTGCTGCACCTCCTCTCTGTAAGCTGATTCATCATTCTTGCTGATGAGACCCACCACCGTCATGTCATCAGCAAATTTGATGATGTGCTCCAAGCTGTGTGTTGCAGCACAGTCATGGGTCAGCAGAGTGAACAGCAGTGGACTGAGCACACAGCCCTGGGGGGCCCCCGTGCTCAGTGTGATGGTGTTGGAGATGCTGCTCCCGATCCAGACTGACTGAGGTTTCCCAGTCAGGAAGTCTAGTATCCAGTTGCAGAGGGAGGTGATCAGGCCCAGTAGATTCAGCTTTCCAATCACTTTCTGAGGGATGATTGTGTTGAATGCTGAACTGAAGTCTATGAACAGCATTCGAACGTACGTGTCTTTTTTGCCCAGGTGGGTTAGGGCCATGTGGAGGGTAATGGCAATGGCGTCATCTGTTGAGCGGTTGGGACAGTACGCAAACTGCAGGGCGTTCAGTGAGGGGGGAAGCAGGGTCTTGATATGCCTCATGACGAGCCTCTCGAAACACTTCATGATGATGGATGTAAGTACAACAGGACGGTAGTCATTGAGGCAGGACACTGAAGACTTCTTCGGCACGGGGACGATGGTGGAGGCCTTGAAGCACGTTGGAACGATGGCGCTGCTCAGGGAGATGTTGAAGATGTCAGTGAGAACATCTGCTAGCTGGTCTGAACATCCTCTGAGCACTCTGCTAGGAATATTGACTGGTCCAGCAGCCTTCCCTGGGTTGACCCTGCACAGGTTCTCCTCACATCGGCCACGGTGAGACACAGCACCTGGTCATTCGGAGGAGGGGTGGACTTCCTCGCCGCCACGTCATTTTCCACCTCAAAACAAGCGTAGAAGTTGTTCAGCGCATCTGGGAGGGAGACATCAGGTGACGTTGTCCTGTAGTTGGTGATGTCCTGAATACCATCTATTACCAATACCAATACCAATAGCTCCCATGCTTGGTAACGTGACCATCACTTATAATGTCTGCTCTTAGGAGGAAAATGTTGTCCTTGTTTGGGTTGAAAAAAGTGACAAAGACCTTCTCTTTTGCTGTTGTCTGCTACTTTATCATTCAGATCCGTCCTCGTCATAGAGCCAACAGAGAGCAAGGAGTTGTGAGCATGGCCCAGCCTCCACTAAACTCGCTCTTCGCACTGCCTCTGGAAAGCAACCCAAATAATCAAGGAGATCATTCTCTCTTCTGTCCACTCACTAGATCACATGCTAGAAGATATAGAAGCTTAAGAACTCCTACCACCAGATTCAAGGACAATTTCTATTCCGCTCTTGCAAGAATCTTGGACAACCCTAAGGCCGCTCAGTACCAGGTGGCAGAAGAGCAATTAGCATAATTCTATTGCAGTGCCAGTGGGCTTTGATAATGGCTGCTGTCTGCAAGCAGTTTGTACATTCCATCTGTGAATGTATTGGTTTCCTCCAGGTGCTCCAGTTTCCTCCCATTAATTGGAGTTAAGGTTAGTGAGTTGTGCCCATTCTATGTCGGTGCAGGAAGCATGGTGACACTTGCACTCTGTCGAGCTAATCTCATTAAACAGGAAGTCATGATCTCTCATTCTATCTTGTCATAGCCCTTGCGTTGTTTGGCTGCCAGCACCGCACTTTCTCTGCAATTGTAATCTTCTATTCTGCATTCAGCTTTCTTCCCCATTTTTACCACCTAGAAGTACTTGTGAATGGAATGATCTGTTTTGATGGGGCACAGAAGCAAAAGCTTTTCAATCTGTTTCACTACATGTGACAAAAACTAACCGATTATCCATTACCAATCTTGCCAGGAAAGTTGATGAAGGCAAGGTAGTGTATGTTGTCTCTGTGGACAAGGTATTTGCCAAAGTCTCTCATGGGTGGTTGGTCAAGAAGGTTCAGTCACTCGGCATTCAGGAAGAGGTATGAAACACCCTGGTTTCCTTGGCTGTGTAAGTCTAGGGAAGACAACCTCCAGCCTCACTAAACTCATGAGATTGAGACGTGCACAATCCCACCCCAAACCCCGGTTCTTTGGATGCTGTGTAACTCGCTACCCTGTTACAAACTAATGCCATGAACTAACAGACAGTACACTGCATACAATTAAAGGAACTATATTTTTGAATATGAACTAAAGGGTTAGTAAAGAATAAGGAAAAGGAAAGGGCCCGTTCTAATTAAACAGTCAAATGTGCACAAGTTGGAGCTTATCTTGAACTTCTCTGTCACTCACACCCCGGACCCTCGGTCAACGTGAAAGCACACATCACCTTTCAAATGTCGCTCACAGTCCATCTTGAACAAACAGGTCTCCACCGGATCGTATGCAACGACCAGTTCTCCCCACCGTCTTCTCTCTTCATCTCCTCCCGATCAAAAGCTCCAAGCCCAACCTTAGTGGCTGTCACCAGAGAAACTGCTCTTAATCTGACCATCATAATTTGATGGCACACATATCTCCTCCCTCTTATCTTCAGCAATAACCCAAACAAGCTTGAAAACAGAACAGACTGCTCTTACCGAACTGCTAAATGAAATACGTACCGCATAACAGTAAAAAGATGAACCAAATAGTCACATCCTCATGACTTTGAAATAATTTGACATCCCATCATGAATAACCCCGTTTTCAAAGGAATTTCATGATGTCAGAACCTCCAATTCATTTGTAAATGTAGTGACATATATTTGACTAGGGAGGTAGTCCCAACCCTTTGTTCCCCCAGTGCTACGTAGGCCAGCATATCTGGACACTTTGAGACCTCCATATCCCATCATCTACGTCTTCAGTTTCAGACACTCCTTGGGATACTTCTGGTCTACATGGCGAGGCCTCCCCCTGTCCATTACTCATGTCTTCTGGCAACAGGTCCCTCTGCCACTTGGCTGAGCTCAGCTTCATTCCCAGTTACTTTAGAGCCCAGCCTCTCCTTTGTGGTCCAGCCTGCCTGCCCACAGAGAGTTCCCCCAGTTTCACCTGCCTCAGCATAAGGCAGTCAGCCAACTTGTGCTTCCCAGGTAGCCCCAAATTCCTTATGAGGACTCGGTCTCCAGGCATGAGATGGGAGAACCTAACTTTTTGATCATACCTCCTCTTATTTCCTTGATTCTGCCTGGCAGCCAAGACCTCAGCTAATTCATAAGCCTTTTACAGCTCCCTTCTCATATCAGACACATACTTCAGACAAGACTTCTCTTCATCAGCCTCACTCACGTGTATCTGGTAATATCACTCCACAAGTCCAGCACACTGACCACGTCTCGCCATTCAGGCAGGCCAGTGTGTTCTTGGTTCTCAGGACTGTATACTGGTCGGAGACTGTACGCCTGTTCAGAGTCTGGTAGTCCACACACATCTGTACCTTCCCATTCTTCTTCCTGGTGACTACTTTTGGAGGGCTTCAAGATTCAGCAATGCTCCCAGCTTCCTTCAACTTCCACAGATGTTGCTGAACATCCTCCACCTCTGCAGGGGCCAGTCACTGCGACCTTTCTCTGAAAGGGGTGTCCTCTGTCATGCGGATGGTGTGGCGAATGCTCTTGGAACAACCCACATCAAACACGTCAGTACAAAAGACATCTTGCAGCTTCAACATTTTCTCTGTCAACCTGTTCTTCCAACATCCAATTACTGGGGAGTCCCCAAAGTTGAATGTCTCGGCAATAAACTTTGCCTTTTTAGGAGAGAGTTTCTCCCCGGCTTCTCTCCCAGGGACACTAGACATTACCATCACCAGAAAAAGGTGCACCATTTGCATCCCCGCCTGAGGTTGACCTCCCACTCCAAAGTGTTCCTGTCATCCTATTCACCTGTACAACTGAGCACTTCTGCAGTTCAGCGCTTACCCTCGCAGGTAAGCCTGCCTCCTCTTCATGGTCTTCTGGAGCATCCACCAAGACGGCATCGGCCTCAGGCATTCCTGGAAATCTGGGGTTTCCCATCACTCTCGCTACTTCCCCGGGCCATAACACGACCGGTTTGGACTGGGTGAATCACCCAGTCCCTCGTTTATGCTCATTATCCAGCCCAGTGAACCCATGCACTTCCTCAAAAGCAGCTCAGAACACAGGGTGAATGGACAATGTTTTCAAGAAGCTCTCTCCAACTTTCTCCTTGCAGGCTCCCACTAGCCTCCTCACAATAGGAGTATTCATCACCACGAGAATTGAAGTTTCACCCTTCTCGACCAGCACCGGACAAACCAGCACTAATGTATCAGGGATCTCAGCTACTCCCACATCTGCCTCCGAAAACTCCAGCTTCAATGACCAGTAACCATCGTATGGATAGACCCCAGATCTCTAGCGCACTGAGTGGCATCAAAGGTAAATGCGTCAAATACCAGTTGTAAAACGAACGGTACAGCAGAGTAACCTGAGAGCCGGTTCAAGTATGGCTCAATCCGTAGTGATACACTGGAGCTTGCCCCACCAAGCCTTCAGGAATAGGGTTTTTTGCTTTAGGGTGTCCCTTGATATTTTGCTGGGATCAGGTTCCCCCTGAGATGCCAGGCCATTCCCTCACTGGGTCTCTCTGCTTAGGTACCCCGGGGCTCACTCTCCGAGGGTTTTCCCATCGTTCACACTCCCACCTAAAGTGTCCCTCTTCACTACAGTTATAACAGACAGTACAGCCACTCCCTTTCTTGTGGGACCCCAGCCATTAGCAGCCCTCTGCATAGTCCATCCCCAGGGCATTACTGGTAGTAAATTGGATTAGACATAGGTTTTGTGGGAGAAGCCAGAGAGTGGTAGATGACACCAAGATTGGGGATGTAGTGGACAGCAAGGAAGGCTATCATAGCTTGCAGAGGGATCTGGACCAGATGAAAGAATGGGTTGAAAAATGCAGATAGTATTTAATGCAGACAAGTGTGAGGTGTACTTCAGTAGGACCAACCAGGGTAGGTCTTACACAGTGAGACACTAGTAGGGCACTGAGGAGTGTGGTAGAACAAAGGGATCTGTAAAAACAGGCCTTCTATTCATTGAAAGTGGTGTCACAGGTTGATAGGGTTGTAAAGAAAATTTTTGGCACATTGGCCTTCATAAATCAAAGCCTTGAGTACAGAAGATTGGATGTTATATTGGAATTGTATAAGATGTTGGTGAGGCCTAATTTGGAGTATTGTGATTTTGATCATCTGCCTGCAGGAAAGATGTAAACAAGGTTTAAAGAGTGCAGAGAAAATTTACAAGGCTGTTGCCAGCTTTGGAGAACCTAAGTTATAAGAAAAGATTGAATAGGGTAGGACTTTATTCCTTGGAATATAGAACATTGAGGGGAGATTTGGTGGACTTATACAAGATTATGAAGGGTATAGACAGGATAAATACAAGCAGTCTTTTTCCAGTGAGGTTGGTGGGAGTGCATCATGGGTTATAGAGGGTCCATCATGGGTTAGGGTGAAAGGTGAGAAGTTTAAGGGGAACATGCAGGGAAACTTCTTCACTTAGAGGATCGTGAGAGTGTGGACCAAGCTGCCAGCACAAGTGGTGCATGTGAGCTTGATTTCAATGTTTAAGAGAAGTTTGGGTAGGTACGTGGATGGTAGGGATATGGAGGGCTATAGTTCTGGTGCAAGTCGATGGGAGTAGTAGTTCCGCACAGGTTAGGTGAGCGAAAGGCCTGTTTCTGTGTTGTACTTTTCTATGACACTATGACTCAATGACCTTGTAAGCTACTATGTTTATATACAGATACTCCTTGCCAACAGCACCTTCAACAACAATACTACCAACAATCCTTATGATAGATTTTGAGGACCAGCTGGGACAACAGACGCACTAACATCAGCAAGCTGGAGGAGACTAACATGAACAGCACCTCCACCATGATAAAGCAACACCAACTTTGATGGATAGGTCATGTCATCCGGACGACTGACTCTCTTCTCCCCAAACAGATCCTTTATGCCCAGTTGAAGGAAGGCCAGTGACCCCCCCCCCCCCCCCACCCCCGGTGGGCAAAGGAAACTCTTCAAAATTAACATTAATGTCAGCCTGAAGAAATTCAACATTACATCTAAAAACTGGGGAAGTATTCCACTCAGTAGATACACAGAGAGGAAAGCTGTTCAAGAGGAGCTGCACTATACAAGAATGGCCTCTTCTGTGCCATGGAGAACAAGAGGCAGCTGCAAATGGAGGGACTGAACAACCAAAACACCGAACCACTAACCACAGTCACCACGTAACTCTTGTCCACACTGCAGCAGAATAGGCAGAGCCCGCGGGGTTCAACGTTTACAACCACCTGAATATCCATCAATTGTTATGGTCCGGTCTGTATTCCACATTCCAGGTCTTGATCCGGTCCACAGATTCCGGACTCCGGGTCTTGTAGCCATCCCTCCTTTCACCCTTAAGCCCAAATAGGATCATCTTGGCTTAAGGAGGCGCACCTGATGCCTATCGGCTGGCGGGTGTATATAAGGAGCTCTGGTGTGTGTGTGTGTGTGTGTGTGTGTGTGTGTGTGTGTGTGTGTGTGTGTGTGTGTGTGTGTGTGTGTGTGTGTGTGTGTGTGTGTGTGTGTGTGTGTGTGTGTGTGTGTGTGTGTGTGTGTATATATATATATATATATATATATATATATATAAAAAAAACAGCTGACCAACCAGCTGTTCTGTCTGGTTTACCTTGTTTGTGCTGGCTATCCTGTTTTGACCCTGGCTTGGAGTACCCACGGTTAATCATCTAGTTCTGTAAGTCTGTTCTTGTAGTCACCCTGGACTGAGCTCTCTTCTGATCCCTTGCCTCTGTTGGGTAAGCAGGCTGGACTGCTGTTGCCTGGTGGGGGACTCTGACCCTTTCCTACCCCTTGCTTCTGATGGGTTGTGCCCTGTGACCTGCCCAGGCCCCTGTGTTCCTGCCTGGGAGGCTGGACCCTGCCCAGAAGTAATGTGACCTGCCTGGGGGCCTCTCCTCCCAGCATTCCTCATCCCATAGACCCATCCTTTAGCCTAGCCAGGGTCCTGCCTTTGCCATGAACTCTCTGAACCCCGGGATCACCTTTGCATGCCTCGGTCTCACCATCTTGTTCTATCCTTTAGTTGTTCCTGTCCTGCATCTAGTACTTCAGTGCCTGCATCCTGCATTTGGGTCCAGTCTCCACATCCCCTTGTGACATCAATAGACAACCCCTCGCGACTGGGGTTCACAGACCCCTCGCTTAATGGTCTCAGTCCATGGCATAAAAAAGGTTGCAAATCCCTGCCTTAGGACAACATCATACTTGACATGAGTGATTACTACCAACAATGTGGCTAGAATTACTTCAATGCAGATAATCAAAGACAATCACCTCTATAATTGATTCTCACATCATCCAGAATTTGAAGAAAATGAATTTAAGAATAGTATATGGTGACATAAACACAGTGGCCACTTAATAGTTTTCTCCTGTATTAATAAAGTGGCCACTGAGTGTATGTTTGTGGTCTTCTGCTGTAGCCCATCCACTTCAAGGTTCAGCATGTTGTTCATTCAGAGATGCTCTTCTGCACACCACTGTTGTAACACATGGTTAGTTGAGCTTCTGTTGCCTTCCTGTCAGCTTGAACCAATCTGGCCATTCTCCTCAGACGTCCCTCATTAACAAGCATTTTTATCCACAGAAATGCCATTCACCAGATCTTTTTTTCATTTTTTTTGCACCATTATTTGTAAATTCTGGAGATTGTTGTGTGTTAAAACCTCAAGAATTTCTGAGATACTCAAACTATCAACAATCATCCCATGGTCAAAGTCACTTAGATCACATTTCTTCCCCATCAAGCGGTCTGAACCTCTTGACCATGTTTGCATGCTTTTATATGTCTGTGTTTTTATGCACTAAGTTGCAGTCATGTGATTGGCTGATTATATCTTTGCATTAACGAGCATGTGCACCTAATAAAGTGGCCACAGATAGCATATTAGTGATAATAAACCTGATTTTGATTCTGCAGCTCTCCATCTGGGTTTCAGAAATGAGGTGTCATTACCAGAAGCAAAGATGGACTTTTCAGATCAGTCTGCACTAACCACTGCTTTCCAGATGGTTAACCTAGACTAAATGTGATACTACACAGATGACTTCTGAAACCTAAGTAGCATTCATTTAAATACAGTGAGTGATGATCTGAAAAACCATTTTATCAGTCCAGGGCAGCATCTCCAACACCATCACACTGAGCATGGGGGTTCCCCAGGGCTGTGTGCTCACTCCACTGCTGTTCACTCTGCTGACCCACGACTGTGCTGCAACACACAGCTCGAACCACGTTATCAAGTTCGCTGATGACACGACCGTGGTGGGTCGCATCAGCAAGAGCGACGAGTCAGCTTACAGAGAGGAGGTGCAGCGGCTAACGGACTGGTGCAGAGCCAACAACCTGTCTCTGAATATGAACAAAACAAAAGAGATGGTTGTTGACTTCAGGAGGGAACGGAGCGACCACTCCCCGCTGAACATCGACGGCTCCTCGGTAGAGGTTGTTAAAGAGCACCAATTTTCTTGGTGTTCACCTGGTGGAGAATCTCACCTGGTCCCTGAACACCAGCTCCATAGCAAAGAAAGCCCAGCAGCGTCTCTACATTCTGCGAAGGCTGAGGAAAGTCCATCTCCCACCCCCATCCTCATCACATTCTACAGGGGTTGTATTGAGAGCATCCTGAGCAGCTGCATCACTGCCTGGTTCAGAAATAGCACCATCTCGGATCGCAAAACCCTGCAGCGGATAGTGAGGTCAGCTGAGAAGATCATCGGGGGCTCTCTTCCCGCCGTTATGGACATTTACACTACACGCTGCATCCACAAAGCAAACAACATTATGAAGGACCCCATGCACCCCTCATACAAACTCTTTTCCCTCCTGCCGTTTGGGAAAAGGCTCCGAAGCATTCAGGCTCTCATGACCAGACTATGTAACAGTTTCTTTCCCCAAGCTATCAGACACCTCAATACCCAAAGCCTGGACTGACACCTTGAGTGTATTTGTTGACATGCCAAATCTCTTCAAACTCCCAATAAAGTATAGCCGCTGCCTTGCCTTCTTTATAACTACATCGATATGTTGGGACCAGGTTAGATCCTCAGAGATCTCGACCCCCAAGAACTTGAAGCTGCTCACTCTCTCTGCTTCTGATCCCTCTATGAGGATTGGTATGTGTTCCTTCGTCTTACCCTTCCTGAACTCCACAATCAGCTCTTTCGTCTTACTTACTTAAGATCAGAAAATGCTGCAGAAAGTTGCAGTCTCTATCATGATGGCCAGCTCTATCACCGGCACGAGCCTTCCCAGCATCAAGAAGAAGAAAAAGGCCCTTAACTCCGAGTGGAGTCATCGTGTTGTGATGGCATTTTTTTAGCAGGCTTTCCTGCTTTTACCAGGCTCGATACTCGACCCAGCACGAATGGAAAGCGTGCAAGGCAGCCGGTTGGAACTTGGGAGCCTTCGCTCCGAAGTCCAGTGCTGATGCCACGAAGCCACCAGCTGGCTTCCCAGCATCAATGACATCTTTTCCATCACCCAGAAAATACCCTCTTCTCTTTACTACTATCAAGGAGGAGGTACAGGAGCCTGAAGACACAAATTCAACAGGTTCTTCCCAACCACCATCAGATTTCTGAATGGATGAAAATCCATGCACACTGCCTCAGGATGACTCGTGAAGCTTTTTGTAACTCTTCCATCATTCCTTGCACGGTCTCCGGAAACTTCACCTCAGGTGTGTCTGAGTGTGGTAATGATGCCTTAGTGAAAGATGCACACAAAACCAGTCCCAATTAGTCACCTTTCATTTCTTAGCTTTGGAGAGGAATGGATAGGCAATAAAATGCAGATCTATCAAACACAAAACAATATTGGATTCCAGTAGAATGAATCAGCAGTTCCTGCAGGAAAAAATAGGCCATCTGTTCTGGCAAAAGAAATTATCTTGGACGAGGATGAAGTATACTTCTGAAAATACGATCATTCATGACACATCAGAATCAGTGGCCAAACATTTCTTTATTCTTTAAAGGGCATTCATTACATTTCACTTTCATTCTTTGCAAACAGAACTGAAATGGCTAACTTTAGACTAAACTGCAAACACAGAAACTGTTACTGGTCACTAGCCACATTGTGCCCTACTTTGCTAAGTGAAACTATCCAATATCTGAAAGAGAGGGGGAGAGAGAGAGGGAGAGAGAGGGGGGGAGAGCGAGAGGGAGAGGGAGGGAGAGAGAGGGAGAGAGAGAGAGGGGGGGGGGAGAGCGAGAGGGAGAGGGAGGGAGAGAGAGGGAGAGAGAGAGAGAGAGAGATGCAGAAAAAGGGCATAAACGAGCACACCAAGCATTCTATTTCTGCATACTCTCCAGTACAGAATACTGTCAATGAAACCTGGTTAACTGGTTGCAATGAAATCATGAAACACCCATGTACAAATTGACAGTGTTCACGACACACTTCTCGTGGGTCAGAAGTAACAGCTTTCACAGCATCGGGAAGCTGTATTCCTGAGAGCTGAGAGCTTGGGTGATAATTATATTCCAGTCTGAGTACAGTACCAAAGAAATTGAGTGACATAGGAAACAGCTAAAACATTATTCTAGATGTTTCTGAACTGCAGAGAAAACTGAAGCGACTGTATCCTAAACATTAGAGATGCTGCAGATGTTGGGAATTCAGAGTAAAGCAAAAAAAAATGGTGCATAAACTCAGCAGGTTGGGTGGCAGTTGATGTTTCAGGCTGAGACCCTTCATCAGCCCTGGAAAGGAAAGAGGAAGCTAGAACAAGGTGGGGCAGGGAAAGGAGAACAAGATGAGAGGTGATCAAGTGAGGGGGAGGGGGGGTGAATGAAGATGCTGGGAGGTGATAGGTGAGAACAGGTGAGGGTGAGGGGGGTTGAAGGGAGAAGCTGGGAGGTGATAGGTGAGATCAGGTGAGGGTGAGGGGGGTTGAAGGGAGAAGCTGGGAGGTGAAAGGTGAGAACAGGTGAGGGGGAGGGCTGTTGAAGGGAGAAGCTGGGAGGTTATAGGCGAGATCAGGTGAGGGTGAGGGGTGTTGAAGGGAGAAGCTGGGAGGTGATAGGTGAGATCAGGTGAGGTGGGGTGTTGAAGGGAGAAGCTGGGACATGACAGGTGAGATCAGGTGAGGGGGGTTTGAAGGGAGAAGCTGGGGAGAGATAGGTGAGATCAGGTGAGGGTTGAAGGGAGAAGCTGGGAGGTGATAGGTGAGATCAGGTGAGGTGGGGTGTTGAAGGGAGAAGCTGGGAGGTGATAGGTGAGATCAGGTGAGGTGGGGTATTGAAGGGAGAAGCTGGGAGGTGATAGGTGAGATCAGGTGAGGGGGGTGTTGAAGGGAGAAGCTGGGAGGTGATAGGTGAGATCAGGTGAGGTGGGGTTTGAAGGGAGAAGCTGGGAGGTGATAGGTGAGATCAGGTGAGGTGGGGTGTTGAAGGGAGAAGCTGGGAGGTGATAGTTGAGATCAGGTGAGGTGGGGTTTGAAGGGAGAAGCTGGGAGGTGATAGGTGAGATCAGCTGAGGGGGGTTTGAAGGGAGAAGCTGGGAGGTGATAGGGGAGATCAGGTGAGGTGGAGTGTTGAAGGGAGAAGCTGGGAGGTGATAGGGGAGATCAGGTGAGGTGGGGTATTGAAGGGAGAAGCTGGGAGGTGATAGGTGAGATCAGGTGAGTTGGGGTTTGAAGGGAGAAGCTGGGAGGTGATAGGTGAGATCAGGTGAGGTGGGGTTTGAAGGGAGAAGCTGGGAGGTGATAGGGGAGATCAGGTGAGGGGAAGAGGGGTTGAAGGGAGAAGCTGGGAGGTGATAGGTGAGATCAGGTGAGGTGGGGTTTGAAGGGAGAAGCTGGGAGGTGATGGGAGAGATCAGTTGAGGGGAAGAGGGGTTGAAGGGAGAAGCTGGGAGGTGATAGGGGAGATCAGGTGAGGTGGGGTTTGAAGGGAGAAGCTGGGAGGTGATAGGGGAGATCAGGTGAGGTGGAGTGTTGAAGGGAGAAGCTGGGAGGTGATAGGGGAGATCAGGTGAGGTGGGGTATTGAAGGGAGAAGCTGGGAGGTGATAGGTGAGATCAAGTGAGGTGGGGTTTGAAGGGAGAAGCTGGGAGGTGATAGGTGAGATCAGGTGAGTTGGGGTTTGAAGGGAGAAGCTGGGAGGTGATAGGTGAGATCAGGTGAGGTGGGGTTTGAAGGGAGAAGCTGGGAGGTGATAGGGGAGATCAGGTGAGGTGGGGTGTTGAAGCGAGAAGCTGGGAGGTGATAGGTGAGATCAGGTGAGGTGGGGTTTGAAGGGAGAAGCTGGGAGGTGATAGGTGAGATCAGGTGAGGTGGGGTGTGGAAGGGAGAAGCTGGGAGGTGATAGGTGAGATCAGGTGAGGGGGAGGCTGTTGAAGGGAGAAGCTGGGAGGTGATGGGAGAGATCAGTTGAGGGGAAGAGGGGTTGAAGAGAGAAGCTGGGAGGTGATAGGTGAGATCAAGTGAGGTGGGGTGTTGAAGGGAGAAGCTGGGAGGTGATAGGTGAGATCAGGTGAGGTGGGGTGTTGAAAGGAGATGCTGGGAGGTGATAGGTGAGATCAGGTGAGGTGGGGTTTGAAGGGTGAAGCTGGGAGGTGATAGGTGAGATCAGGTGAGGTGGGGTTTGAAGGGAGATGCTGGGAGGTGATAGGGGAGATCAGGTGAGGTGGGGTTTGAAGGGAGAAGCTGGGAGGTGATAGGTGAGATCAGGTGAGGTGGGGTTTGAAGGGAGAAGCTGGGAGTTGATAGGGGAGATCAGGTGAGGCTGGGTTTGAAGGGAGAAGCTGGGAGGTGATAGGTGAGATCAGGTGAGGTGGGGTGTTGAAGGGAGAAGCTGGGAGGTGATAGGTGAGATCAGGTGAGGTGGGGTTTGAAGGGAGAAGCTGGGAGCTGATAGGGGAGATCAGGTGAGGTGGGGTTTGAAGGGAGAAGCTGGGAGGTGATAGGTGAGATCAGGTGAGGGGGGTTTGAAGGGAGAAGCTGGGAGTTGATAGGGGAGAGCAGGTGAGGTGGGGTTTGAAGGGAGAAGCTGGGAGGTGATAGGTGAGATCAGGTGAGATGGCGTATTGAAGGGAGAAGCTGGGAGGTGATAGGTGAGATCAGGTGAGGGGGTGGGGTTTGGAAAAGCTGGGAGGTGATAGGTTAGATCAGGTGAGAGGGAGGCTGTTGAAGGGAGAAGCTGGGAGGTGATAGGGGAGATCAGGTGAGGTGGGGTGTTGAAGGGAGAAGCTGGGAGGTGATAGGTGAGATTGGTTGAGGTGGGGTGTTGAAGGGAGAAGCTGGGAGCTGATAGGTGAGATCAGTTGAGGTGGGGTGTTGAAGGGAGAAGCTGGGAGGTGATAGTTGAGATCAGGTGAGGGGGGTTTGAAGGGAGAAGCTGGGAGGTGATAGGTGAGATCAGGAGAGGTGGGGTTTGAAGGGAGAAGCAGGGAGGTGATAGGTGAGATCAAGTGAGGTGGGGTTTGAAGGGAGAAGCTGGGAGGTGATAGGTGAGATCAGGTGAGGTGGGGTTTGAAGGGAGAAGCTGGGAGGTAATAGGTGAGATCAGGTGAGGTGGGGTGTTGAAGGGAGAAGCTGGGAGGTGATAGGTGAGATCAGGTGATGTGGGGTTTGAAGGGAGAAGCTGGGAGGTGATAGGTGAGATCAGGTGAGGTGGGGTTTGAAGGGAGAAGCTGGGAGGTGATAGGTGAGATCAGGTGAGGTGGGGTATTGAAGGGAGAAGCTGGGAGGTGATAGGGGAGATCAGGTGAGGTGGGGTTTGAAGGGAGAAGCTGGGAGGTGATAGGTGAGATCAAGTGAGGTGGGGTTTGAAGGGAGAAGCTGGGAGGTGATAGGTGAGATCAAGTGAGGTGGGGTTTGAAGGGAGAAGCTGGGAGGTGATAGGTGAGATCAAGTGAGGTGGGGTTTGAAAGGAGAAGCTGGGAGGTGATAGGTGAGATCAAGTGAGGTGGGGTTTGAAGGGAGAAGCTGGGAGGTGATAGATGAGATCAGGTGAGGGTGTGGGGTTTGGAGAAGCTGGGAGGTGATAGGTGAGATCAGGTGAGGTGGGGTGTTGAAGGGAGAAGCTGGGAGGTGATAGGTGAGATCAGGTGAGGTGGGGTGTTGAAGGGAGAAGCTGGGAGGTGATAGGTGAGATCAGGTGAGGTGGGGTGTTGAAGGGAGAAGCTGGGAGGTGATAGGTGAGATCAGGTGAGAGGGAAGGGGGTTGAAGGGAGAAGCTGGGAGGTAATAGGTGAGATGAGGTGAGGGAGAGTGTGTTGAATGGAGAAGCTGGGAGGTGGTAGGTGAGATCAGGTGAGTGGGGGTGGTTGAAGGGAGAAGCTGGGAGGTGATAGATGAGATCAGGTGAGGGGGTGGGGTTTGGAGAAGCTGGGAGGTGATAGGTGAGATCAGGTGAGAGGGAGGCTGTTGAAGGGAGAAGCTGGGAGGTGATAGGTGAGATCAGGTGAGGTGGGGCGTTGAAGGGAGAAGCTGGGAGGTGATAGGGGAGATCAGGTGAGGTGGGGTTTGAAGGGAGAAGCTGGGAGGTGATAGGTGAGATCAGGTGAGGTGGGGTTTGAAGGGAGAAGCTGGGAGGTGATAGGTGAGATCAGGTGAGGTGGGGTGTTGAAGGGAGAAGCTGGGGGGTGATAGGTGAGATCAAGTGAGGTGGGGTTTGAAGGGAGAAGCTGGGAGGTGATAGGTGAGATCAGGTGAGGTGGGGTTTGAAGGGAGAAGCTGGGAGGTGATGGGAGAGATCAGTTGAGGGGAAGAGGGGTTGAAGGGAGAAGCTGGGAGGTGATAGGGGAGATCAGGTGAGGTGGGGTGTTGAAGCGAGAAGCTGGGTGGTGATAGGTGAGATCAGGTGAGGTGGGGTTTGGAGAAGCTGGGAGGTGATAGGTGAGATCAGGTGAGTGGGAGGGGGGTTGAAGGGAGAAGCTGGGACATGATAGGTGAGATCAGGTGAGAGGGAGGCTGTTGAAGGGAGAAGCTGGGAGGTGATGGGAGAGATCAGTTGAGGGGAAGAGGGGTTGAAGGGAGAAGCTGGGAGGTGATAGGGGAGATCAGGTGAGGTGGGGTGTTGAAGCGAGAAGCTGGGTGGTGATAGGTGAGATCAGGTGAGGTGGGGTTTGGAGAAGCTGGGGGGTGATAGGTGAGATCAGGTGAGTGGGAGGGGGGTTGAAGGGAGAAGCTGGGAGGTGATAGGTGAGATCAGGTGAGGTCGGGTGTTGAAGGGAGAAGCTGGGAGGTGATAGGGGAGATCAGGTGAGGTGGGGTTTGAAGGGAGAAGCTGGGAGGTGATAGGTGAGATCAGGTGAGGTGGGGTGTTGAAGGGAGAAGCTGGGGGGTGATAGGTGAGATCAAGTGAGGTGGGGTTTGAAGGGAGAAGCTGGGAGGTGATAGGTGAGATCAGGTGAGGTGGGGTTTGAAGGGAGAAGCTGGGAGGTGATAGGTGAGATCAGGTGAGGTGGGGTGTTGAAGGGAGAAGCTGGGAGGTGATAGGTGAGATCAGGTGAGGGGGAAGGGGGTTGAAGGGAGAAGCTGGGAGGTAATAGGTGAGATGAGGTGAGGGAGAGTGTGTTGAAGGGAGAAGCTGGGAGGTGATAGGTGAGATCAGGTGAGGTGGGGTATTGAAGGGAGAAGCTGGGAGGTGATAGGTGAGATCAGGTGAGGGGGTGGGGTTTGGAGAAGCTGGGGGGTGATAGGTGAGATCAGGTGAGAGGGAGGCTGTTGAAGGGAGAAGCTGGGAGGTGTTAGGTGAGATCAGGTGAGAGGGAGGCTGTTGAAGGGAGAAGCTGGGAGGTGTTAGGTGAAATCAGGTGAGGGGGTGGGGTTTGGAGAAGCTGGGAGGTGATAGGTGAGATCAGGTGAGTGGGAGGGGGGTTGAAGGGAGAAGCTGGGACATGATAGGTGAGATCAGGTGAGAGGGAGGCTGTTGAAGGGAGAAGCTGGGAGGTGATGGGAGAGATCAGTTGAGGGGAAGAGGGGTTGAAGGGAGAAGCTGGGAGGTGATAGGTGAGATCAGGTGATGTGGGGTTTGAAGGGAGAAGCTGGGAGGTGATAGGTGAGATCAAGTGAGGTGGGGTTTGAAGGGAGAAGCTGGGAGGTGATAGGTGAGATCAAGTGAGGTGGGGTTTGAAGGGAGAAGCTGGGAGGTGATAGGTGAGATCAAGTGAGGTGGGGTTTGAAGGGAGAAGCTGGGAGGTGATAGATGAGATCAGGTGAGGGTGTGGGGTTTGGAGAAGCTGGGAGGTGATAGGTGAGATCAGGTGAGGTGGGGTGTTGAAGGGAGAAGCTGGGAGGTGATAGGTGAGATCAGGTGAGGTGGGGTGTTGAAGGGAGAAGCTGGGAGGTGATAGGTGAGATCAGGTGAGGTGGGGTGTTGAAGGGAGAAGCTGGGAGGTGATAGGTGAGATCAGGTGAGAGGGAAGGGGGTTGAAGGGAGAAGCTGGGAGGTAATAGGTGAGATGAGGTGAGGGAGAGTGTGTTGAATGGAGAAGCTGGGAGGTGGTAGGTGAGATCAGGTGAGTGGGGGTGGTTGAAGGGAGAAGCTGGGAGGTGATAGATGAGATCAGGTGAGGGGGTGGGGTTTGGAGAAGCTGGGAGGTGATAGGTGAGATCAGGTGAGAGGGAGGCTGTTGAAGGGAGAAGCTGGGAGGTGATAGGTGAGATCAGGTGAGGTGGGGTGTTGAAGGGAGAAGCTGGGGGGTGATAGGTGAGATCAAGTGAGGTGGGGTTTGAAGGCAGAAGCTGGGAGGTGATAGGTGAGATCAGGTGAGGTGGGGTTTGAAGGGAGAAGCTGGGAGGTGATAGGTGAGATCAGGTGAGGTGGGGTGTTGAAGGGAGAAGCTGGGAGGTGATAGGTGAGATCAGGTGAGGGGGAAGGGGGTTGAAGGGAGAAGCTGGGAGGTAATAGGTGAGATGAGGTGAGGGAGAGAGTGTTGAAGGGAGAAGCTGGGAGGTGATAGGTGAGATCAGGTGAGGTGGGGTATTGAAGGGAGAAGCTGGGAGGTGATAGGTGAGATCAGGTGAGGGGGTGGGGTTTGGAGAAGCTGGGGGGTGATAGGTGAGATCAGGTGAGAGGGAGGCTGTTGAAGGGAGAAGCTGGGAGGTGTTAGGTGAGATCAGGTGAGAGGGAGGCTGTTGAAGGGAGAAGCTGGGAGGTGTTAGGTGAAATCAGGTGAGGGGGTGGGGTTTGGAGAAGCTGGGAGGTGATAGGTGAGATCAGGTGAGTGGGAGGGGGGTTGAAGGGAGAAGCTGGGACATGATAGGTGAGATCAGGTGAGAGGGAGGCTGTTGAAGGGAGAAGCTGGGAGGTGATGGGAGAGATCAGTTGAGGGGAAGAGGGGTTGAAGGGAGAAGCTGGGAGGTGATAGGGGAGATCAGGTGAGGTGGGGTGTTGAAGCGAGAAGCTGGGTGGTGATAGGTGAGATCAGGTGAGGTGGGGTTTGGAGAAGCTGGGGGGTGATAGGTGAGATCAGGTGAGTGGGAGGGGGGTTGAAGGGAGAAGCTGGGAGGTGATAGGTGAGATCAGGTGAGGTCGGGTGTTGAAGGGAGAAGCTGGGAGGTGATAGGTGAGATCAGGTGAGGTGGGGTATTGAAGGGAGAAGCTGGGAGGTGATAGGTGAAATCAGGTGAGGGGGTGGGGTTTGGAAAAGCTGGGAGGTGATAGGTTAGATCAGGTGAGAGGGAGGCTGTTGAAGGGAGAAGCTGGGAGGTGATAGGTGAGATCAGGTGAGGTGGGGTTTGAAGGGAGAAGCTGGGAGGTGATAGGTGAGATCAGGTGAGGGGGTGGGGTTTGGAAAAGCTGGGAGGTGATAGGTGAGATCAGGTGAGAGGGAGGGGGGTTGAGGGGAGAAGCTGGGAGGTGATAGGTTAGATCAGGTGAGGTGGGGTTTGAAGGGAGAAGCTGCGAGGTGATAGGTGAGATCATGTGAGGGGGTGTTGAAGGGAGAAGCTGGGAGGTGATAGGTGAGATCAGGTGAGGGGGAGGGGTTTGGAGGGAGAAGCTGGGAGGTGATAGGTGAGATCAGGTGAGGTGGTGTGTTGAAGGGAGAAGCTGGGACATGACAGGTGAGATCAGGTGAGGGGGGTTTGAAGGGAGAAGCTGGGGAGAGATAGGTGAGATCAGGTGAGGGTTGAAGGGAGAAGCTGGGAGGTGATGGGAGAGATCGGTTGAGGGGAAGAAGGGTTGAAGAGAGAAGCTGGGAGGTGATAGGTGAGATCAGGTGAGGGGAAGGTTGTTGAATGGAGAAGCTGGGAGGTGATAGGGGAGATCAGGTGAGGTGGGGTGTTGAAGGGAGAAGCTGGGAGGTGATAGGTGAGATCAGGTGAGGTGGGGTGTTGAAGGGAGAAGCTGGGAGGTGATAGGTGAGATCAGGTGAGGTGGGGTTTGAAGGGAGAAAATGGGAAGTGATAGGTGAGATCAGGTGATGGGGTTTTGAAGGGAGATGCTGGGAGGTGATAGGGGAGATCACGTGAGGTCGGGTGTTGAAGGGAGAAGCTGGGAGGTGATAGGTGAGATCAGGTGAGGTGGGGTGTTGAAGGGAGAAGCTGGGAGGTAATAGGTGAGATCAGGTGAGGTGGGGTTTGAAGGGAGAAGCTGGGAGGTGATAGGTGAGATCAGGTGAGGTGGGGTGTTGAAGGGAGAAGCTGGGAGGTGATAGGTGAGATCAGGTGAGGTGGGGTATTGAAGGGGGAAGCTGGGAGGTGATAGGTGAGATCAGGTGAGGGGGGTGTTGAAGGGAGAAGCTGGGAGGTGATAGGTGAGATCAGGTGAGGTGGGGTTTGAAGGGAGAAGCTGGGAGGTGATAGGTGAGATCAGGTGAGGTGGGGTGTTGAAGGGAGAAGCTGGGAGGTGATAGTTGAGATCAGGTGAGGTGGGGTTTGAAGGGAGAAGCTGGGAGCTGATAGGTGAGATCAGGTGAGGGGGGGTTTGAAGGGAGAAGCTGGGAGGTGATAGGTGAGATCAGCTGAGGGGGGTTTGAAGGGAGAAGCTGGGAGGTGATAGGGGAGATCAGGTGAGGTGGGGTTTGAAGGGAGAAGCTGGGAGGTGATAGGTGAGATCAGGTGAGGTGGGGTGTTGAAGGGAGAAGCTGGGAGGTGATAGGTGAGATCAGGTGAGGGGGAAGGGGGTTGAAGGGAGAAGCTGGGAGGTAATAGGTGAGATGAGGTGAGGGAGAGTGTGTTGAAGGGAGAAGCTGGGAGGTGATAGGTGAGATCAGGTGAGGTGGGGTATTGAAGGGAGAAGCTGGGAGGTGATAGGTGAGATCAGGTGAGGGGGTGGGGTTTGGAGAAGCTGGGGGGTGATAGGTGAGATCAGGTGAGAGGGAGGCTGTTGAAGGGAGAAGCTGGGAGGTGTTAGGTGAGATCAGGTGAGAGGGAGGCTGTTGAAGGGAGAAGCTGGGAGGTGTTAGGTGAAATCAGGTGAGGGGGTGGGGTTTGGAGAAGCTGGGAGGTGATAGGTGAGATCAGGTGAGTGGGAGGGGGGTTGAAGGGAGAAGCTGGGACATGATAGGTGAGATCAGGTGAGAGGGAGGCTGTTGAAGGGAGAAGCTGGGAGGTGATGGGAGAGATCAGTTGAGGGGAAGAGGGGTTGAAGGGAGAAGCTGGGAGGTGATAGGGGAGATCAGGTGAGGTGGGGTGTTGAAGCGAGAAGCTGGGTGGTGATAGGTGAGATCAGGTGAGGTGGGGTTTGGAGAAGCTGGGGGGTGATAGGTGAGATCAGGTGAGTGGGAGGGGGGTTGAAGGGAGAAGCTGGGAGGTGATAGGTGAGATCAGGTGAGGTCGGGTGTTGAAGGGAGAAGCTGGGAGGTGATAGGTGAGATCAGGTGAGGTGGGGTATTGAAGGGAGAAGCTGGGAGGTGATAGGTGAAATCAGGTGAGGGGGTGGGGTTTGGAAAAGCTGGGAGGTGATAGGTTAGATCAGGTGAGAGGGAGGCTGTTGAAGGGAGAAGCTGGGAGGTGATAGGTGAGATCAGGTGAGGTGGGGTTTGAAGGGAGAAGCTGGGAGGTGATAGGTGAGATCAGGTGAGGGGGTGGGGTTTGGAAAAGCTGGGAGGTGATAGGTGAGATCAGGTGAGAGGGAGGGGGGTTGAGGGGAGAAGCTGGGAGGTGATAGGTTAGATCAGGTGAGGTGGGGTTTGAAGGGAGAAGCTGCGAGGTGATAGGTGAGATCATGTGAGGGGGTGTTGAAGGGAGAAGCTGGGAGGTGATAGGTGAGATCAGGTGAGGGGGAGGGGTTTGGAGGGAGAAGCTGGGAGGTGATAGGTGAGATCAGGTGAGGTGGTGTGTTGAAGGGAGAAGCTGGGACATGACAGGTGAGATCAGGTGAGGGGGGTTTGAAGGGAGAAGCTGGGGAGAGATAGGTGAGATCAGGTGAGGGTTGAAGGGAGAAGCTGGGAGGTGATGGGAGAGATCGGTTGAGGGGAAGAAGGGTTGAAGAGAGAAGCTGGGAGGTGATAGGTGAGATCAGGTGAGGGGAAGGTTGTTGAATGGAGAAGCTGGGAGGTGATAGGGGAGATCAGGTGAGGTGGGGTGTTGAAGGGAGAAGCTGGGAGGTGATAGGTGAGATCAGGTGAGGTGGGGTGTTGAAGGGAGAAGCTGGGAGGTGATAGGTGAGATCAGGTGAGGTGGGGTTTGAAGGGAGAAAATGGGAAGTGATAGGTGAGATCAGGTGATGGGGTTTTGAAGGGAGATGCTGGGAGGTGATAGGGGAGATCACGTGAGGTCGGGTGTTGAAGGGAGAAGCTGGGAGGTGATAGGTGAGATCAGGTGAGGTGGGGTGTTGAAGGGAGAAGCTGGGAGGTAATAGGTGAGATCAGGTGAGGTGGGGTTTGAAGGGAGAAGCTGGGAGGTGATAGGTGAGATCAGGTGAGGTGGGGTGTTGAAGGGGGAAGCTGGGAGGTGATAGGTGAGATCAGGTGAGGGGGGTGTTGAAGGGAGAAGCTGGGAGGTGATAGGTGAGATCAGGTGAGGTGGGGTTTGAAGGGAGAAGCTGGGAGGTGATAGGTGAGATCAGGTGAGGTGGGGTGTTGAAGGGAGAAGCTGGGAGGTGATAGTTGAGATCAGGTGAGGTGGGGTTTGAAGGGAGAAGCTGGGAGCTGATAGGTGAGATCAGGTGAGGGGGGGTTTGAAGGGAGAAGCTGGGAGGTGATAGGTGAGATCAGCTGAGGGGGGTTTGAAGGGAGAAGCTGGGAGGTGATAGGGGAGATCAGGTGAGGTGGAGTGTTGAAGGGAGAAGCTGGGAGGTGATAGGGGAGATCAGGTGAGGTGGGGTATTGAAGGGAGAAGCTGGGAGGTGATAGGTGAGATCAGGTGAGTTGGGGTTTGAAGGGAGAAGCTGGGAGGTGATAGGTGAGATCAGGTGAGGTGGGGTTTGAAGGGAGAAGCTGGGAGGTGATAGGGGAGATCAGGTGAGGGGAAGAGGGGTTGAAGGGAGAAGCTGGGAGGTGATAGGTGAGATCAGGTGAGGTGGGGTTTGAAGGGAGAAGCTGGGAGGTGATGGGAGAGATCAGTTGAGGGGAAGAGGGGTTGAAGGGAGAAGCTGGGAGGTGATAGGGGAGATCAGGTGAGGTGGGGTTTGAAGGGAGAAGCTGGGAGGTGATAGGGGAGATCAGGTGAGGTGGAGTGTTGAAGGGAGAAGCTGGGAGGTGATAGGGGAGATCAGGTGAGGTGGGGTATTGAAGGGAGAAGCTGGGAGGTGATAGGTGAGATCAAGTGAGGTGGGGTTTGAAGGGAGAAGCTGGGAGGTGATAGGTGAGATCAGGTGAGTTGGGGTTTGAAGGGAGAAGCTGGGAGGTGATAGGTGAGATCAGGTGAGGTGGGGTTTGAAGGGAGAAGCTGGGAGGTGATAGGGGAGATCAGGTGAGGTGGGGTGTTGAAGCGAGAAGCTGGGAGGTGATAGGTGAGATCAGGTGAGGTGGGGTTTGAAGGGAGAAGCTGGGAGGTGATAGGTGAGATCAGGTGAGGTGGGGTGTGGAAGGGAGAAGCTGGGAGGTGATAGGTGAGATCAGGTGAGGGGGAGGCTGTTGAAGGGAGAAGCTGGGAGGTGATGGGAGAGATCAGTTGAGGGGAAGAGGGGTTGAAGAGAGAAGCTGGGAGGTGATAGGTGAGATCAAGTGAGGTGGGGTGTTGAAGGGAGAAGCTGGGAGGTGATAGGTGAGATCAGGTGAGGTGGGGTGTTGAAAGGAGATGCTGGGAGGTGATAGGTGAGATCAGGTGAGGTGGGGTTTGAAGGGTGAAGCTGGGAGGTGATAGGTGAGATCAGGTGAGGTGGGGTTTGAAGGGAGATGCTGGGAGGTGATAGGGGAGATCAGGTGAGGTGGGGTTTGAAGGGAGAAGCTGGGAGGTGATAGGTGAGATCAGGTGAGGTGGGGTTTGAAGGGAGAAGCTGGTAGTTGATAGGGGAGATCAGGTGAGGTGGGGTTTGAAGGGAGAAGCTGGGAGGTGATAGGTGAGATCAGGTGAGGTGGGGTGTTGAAGGGAGAAGCTGGGAGGTGATAGGTGAGATCAGGTGAGGTGGGGTTTGAAGGGAGAAGCTGGGAGCTGATAGGGGAGATCAGGTGAGGTGGGGTTTGAAGGGAGAAGCTGGGAGGTGATAGGTGAGATCAGGTGAGGGGGGTTTGAAGGGAGAAGCTGGGAGTTGATAGGGGAGAGCAGGTGAGGTGGGGTTTGAAGGGAGAAGCTGGGAGGTGATAGGTGAGATCAGGTGAGATGGCGTATTGAAGGGAGAAGCTGGGAGGTGATAGGTGAGATCAGGTGAGGGGGTGGGGTTTGGAAAAGCTGGGAGGTGATAGGTTAGATCAGGTGAGAGGGAGGCTGTTGAAGGGAGAAGCTGGGAGGTGATAGGGGAGATCAGGTGAGGTGGGGTGTTGAAGGGAGAAGCTGGGAGGTGATAGGTGAGATTGGTTGAGGTGGGGTGTTGAAGGGAGAAGCTGGGAGGTGATAGGTGAGATTGGTTGAGGTGGGGTGTTGAAGGGAGAAGCTGGGAGGTGATAGGTGAGATCGGTTGAGGTGGGGTGTTGAAGGGAGAAGCTGGGAGGTGATAGGTGAGATCATGTGAGGTGGGGTTTGAAGGGAGAAGCTGGGAGTTGATAGGGGAGATCAGGTGAGTTGGTTTTGAAGGGAGAAGCTGGGAGGTGATAGGTGAGATCAGGTGAGGTGGGGTGTTGAAGGGAGAAGCTGGGAGGTGATAGGTGAGATCAGGTGAGGTGGGGTTTGAAGGGAGAAGCTGGGAGCTGATAGGGGAGATCAGGTGAGGTGGGGTTTGAAGGGAGAAGCTGGGAGGTGATAGGGGAGATCAGGTGAGGTGGGGTTTGAAGGGAGAAGCTGGGAGGTGATAGGTGAGATCAGGTGAGGTGGGGTTTGAAGGGAGAAGCTGGGAGGTGATAGGTGAGATCAGGTGAGGGGGAGGCTGTTGAAGGGAGAAGCTGGGAGGTGATGGGAGAGATCAGTTGAGGGGAAGAGGGGTTGAAGGGAGAAGCTGGGAGGTGATAGGGGAGATCAGGTGAGGTGGGGTTTGAAGGGAGAAGCTGGGAGGTGATAGGTGAGATCATGTGAGGTGGGGTATTGAAGGGAGAAGCTGGGAGGTGGTAGGTGAGATCAGGTGAGGTGGGGTTTGGAGAAGCTGGGAGGTGATAGGTGAGATCAGGTGAGTTGGGGTTTGAAGGGAGAAGCTGGGAGGTGATAGGTGAGATCAGGTGAGGGGCGTTTGAAGGGAGAAGCTTGGAGGTGATAGGGGAGATCAGGTGAGGTGTGGTGTTGAAGGGAGAAGCTGGGAGGTGATAGGTGAGATCAAGTGAGGTGGGATTTGAAGGGAGAAGCTGGGAGGTGATAGGTGAGATCAGGTGAGGTGGGGTGTTGAAGGGAGAAGCTGGGAGGTGATAGGGGATATCAGGTGAGGGGGGTTTGAAGGGAGAAGCTGGAAGGTGATAGGGGAGATCAGGTGAGGTGGGGTTTGAAGGGAGAAGCTGGGAGGTGATAGGTGAGATCATGTGAGGTGGGGTTTGAAGGGAGAAGCTGGGAGGTGATAGGTGAGATCATGTGAGGTGTGGTGTTGAAGGGAGAAGCTGGGAGGTGATAGGTGAGATCAGGTGAGGTGGGGTGTTGAAGCGAGAAGCTGGGAGGTGATAGGTGAGATCAGGTGAGGTGGGGTTTGAAGGGAGAAGCTGGGAGGTGATAGGTGAGATCAGGTGAGGGGGGTTTGAAGGGAGAAGCTGGAAGGTGATAGGGGAGATCAGGTGAGGTGGGGTGTTGAAGGGAGAAGCTGGGAGGTGATAGGTGAGATTGGTTGAGGTGGGGTATTGAAGGGAGAAGCTGGGAGGTGATAGGTGAGATCATGTGAGGTGGGGTTTGAAGGGAGAAGCTGGGAGTTGATAGGGGAGATCAGGTGAGTTGGTTTTGAAGGGAGAAGCTGGGAGGTGATAGGTGAGATCAGGTGAGGTGGGGTGTTGAAGGGAGAAGCTGGGAGGTGATAGGTGAGATCAGGTGAGGTGGGGTTTGAAGGGAGAAGCTGGGAGCTGATAGGGGAGATCAGGTGAGGTGGGGTTTGAAGGGAGAAGCTGGGAGGTGATAGGGGAGATCAGGTGAGGTGGGGTTTGAAGGGAGAAGCTGGGAGGTGATAGGTGAGATCAGGTGAGGTGGGGTTTGAAGGGAGAAGCTGGGAGGTGATAGGTGAGATCAGGTGAGGGGGAGGCTGTTGAAGGGAGAAGCTGGGAGGTGATGGGAGAGATCAGTTGAGGGGAAGAGGGGTTGAAGGGAGAAGCTGGGAGGTGATAGGGGAGATCAGGTGAGGTGGGGTTTGAAGGGAGAAGCTGGGAGGTGATAGGGGAGATCAGGTGAGGTGGGGTTTGAAGGGAGAAGCTGGGAGGTGATAGGTGAGATCAGGTGAGGTGGGGTTTGAAGGGAGAAGCTGGGAGGTGATAGGTGAGATCAGGTGAGGGGGAGGCTGTTGAAGGGAGAAGCTGGGAGGTGATGGGAGAGATCAGTTGAGGGGAAGAGGGGTTGAAGGGAGAAGCTGGGAGGTGATAGGGGAGATCAGGTGAGGTGGGGTTTGAAGGGAGAAGCTGGGAGGTGATAGGTGAGATCATGTGAGGTGGGGTATTGAAGGGAGAAGCTGGGAGGTGGTAGGTGAGATCAGGTGAGGTGGGGTTTGGAGAAGCTGGGAGGTGATAGGTGAGATCAGGTGAGTTGGGGTTTGAAGGGAGAAGCTGGGAGGTGATAGGTGAGATCAGGTGAGGGGCGTTTGAAGGGAGAAGCTTGGAGGTGATAGGGGAGATCAGGTGAGGTGTGGTGTTGAAGGGAGAAGCTGGGAGGTGATAGGTGAGATCAAGTGAGGTGGGATTTGAAGGGAGAAGCTGGGAGGTGATAGGTGAGATCAGGTGAGGTGGGGTGTTGAAGGGAGAAGCTGGGAGGTGATAGGGGATATCAGGTGAGGGGGGTTTGAAGGGAGAAGCTGGAAGGTGATAGGGGAGATCAGGTGAGGTGGGGTTTGAAGGGAGAAGCTGGGAGGTGATAGGTGAGATCATGTGAGGTGGGGTTTGAAGGGAGAAGCTGGGAGGTGATAGGTGAGATCATGTGAGGTGTGGTGTTGAAGGGAGAAGCTGGGAGGTGATAGGTGAGATCAGGTGAGGTGGGGTGTTGAAGCGAGAAGCTGGGAGGTGATAGGTGAGATCAGGTGAGGTGGGGTTTGAAGGGAGAAGCTGGGAGGTGATAGGTGAGATCAGGTGAGGGGGGTTTGAAGGGAGAAGCTGGAAGGTGATAGGGGAGATCAGGTGAGGTGGGGTGTTGAAGGGAGAAGCTGGGAGGTGATAGGTGAGATTGGTTGAGGTGGGGTATTGAAGGGAGAAGCTGGGAGGTGATAGGTGAGATCATGTGAGGTGGGGTTTGAAGGGAGAAGCTGGGAGTTGATAGGGGAGATCAGGTGAGTTGGTTTTGAAGGGAGAAGCTGGGAGGTGATAGGTGAGATCAGGTGAGGTGGGGTGTTGAAGGGAGAAGCTGGGAGGTGATAGGTGAGATCAGGTGAGGTGGGGTTTGAAGGGAGAAGCTGGGAGCTGATAGGGGAGATCAGGTGAGGTGGGGTTTGAAGGGAGAAGCTGGGAGGTGATAGGGGAGATCAGGTGAGGTGGGGTTTGAAGGGAGAAGCTGGGAGGTGATAGGTGAGATCAGGTGAGGTGGGGTTTGAAGGGAGAAGCTGGGAGGTGATAGGTGAGATCAGGTGAGGGGGAGGCTGTTGAAGGGAGAAGCTGGGAGGTGATGGGAGAGATCAGTTGAGGGGAAGAGGGGTTGAAGGGAGAAGCTGGGAGGTGATAGGGGAGATCAGGTGAGGTGGGGTTTGAAGGGAGAAGCTGGGAGGTGATAGGTGAGATCATGTGAGGTGGGGTATTGAAGGGAGAAGCTGGGAGGTGGTAGGTGAGATCAGGTGAGGTGGGGTTTGGAGAAGCTGGGAGGTGATAGGTGAGATCAGGTGAGTTGGGGTTTGAAGGGAGAAGCTGGGAGGTGATAGGTGAGATCAGGTGAGGGGCGTTTGAAGGGAGAAGCTTGGAGGTGATAGGGGAGATCAGGTGAGGTGTGGTGTTGAAGGGAGAAGCTGGGAGGTGATAGGTGAGATCAAGTGAGGTGGGATTTGAAGGGAGAAGCTGGGAGGTGATAGGTGAGATCAGGTGAGGTGGGGTGTTGAAGGGAGAAGCTGGGAGGTGATAGGGGATATCAGGTGAGGGGGGTTTGAAGGGAGAAGCTGGAAGGTGATAGGGGAGATCAGGTGAGGTGGGGTTTGAAGGGAGAAGCTGGGAGGTGATAGGTGAGATCATGTGAGGTGGGGTTTGAAGGGAGAAGCTGGGAGGTGATAGGTGAGATCATGTGAGGTGTGGTGTTGAAGGGAGAAGCTGGGAGGTGATAGGTGAGATCAGGTGAGGTGGGGTGTTGAAGCGAGAAGCTGGGAGGTGATAGGTGAGATCAGGTGAGGTGGGGTTTGAAGGGAGAAGCTGGGAGGTGATAGGTGAGATCAGGTGAGGGGGGTTTGAAGGGAGAAGCTGGAAGGTGATAGGGGAGATCAGGTGAGGTGGGGTGTTGAAGGGAGAAGCTGGGAGGTGATAGGTGAGATTGGTTGAGGTGGGGTGTTGAAGGGAGAAGCTGGGAGGTGATAGGTGAGATCATGTGAGGTGGGGTTTGAAGGGAGAAGCTGGGAGTTGATAGGGGAGATCAGGTGAGTTGGTTTTGAAGGGAGAAGCTGGGAGGTGATAGGTGAGATCAGGTGAGGTGGGGTGTTGAAGGGAGAAGCTGGGAGGTGATAGGTGAGATCAGGTGAGGTGGGGTTTGAAGGGAGAAGCTGGGAGCTGATAGGGGAGATCAGGTGAGGTGGGGTTTGAAGGGAGAAGCTGGGAGGTGATAGGGGAGATCAGGTGAGGTGGGGTTTGAAGGGAGAAGCTGGGAGGTGATAGGTGAGATCAGGTGAGGTGGGGTTTGAAGGGAGAAGCTGGGAGGTGATAGGTGAGATCAGGTGAGGGGGAGGCTGTTGAAGGGAGAAGCTGGGAGGTGATGGGAGAGATCAGTTGAGGGGAAGAGGGGTTGAAGGGAGAAGCTGGGAGGTGATAGGGGAGATCAGGTGAGGTGGGGTTTGAAGGGAGAAGCTGGGAGGTGATAGGTGAGATCATGTGAGGTGGGGTATTGAAGGGAGAAGCTGGGAGGTGGTAGGTGAGATCAGGTGAGGTGGGGTTTGGAGAAGCTGGGAGGTGATAGGTGAGATCAGGTGAGTTGGGGTTTGAAGGGAGAAGCTGGGGGGTGATAGGTGAGATCAGGTGAGGGGCGTTTGAAGGGAGAAGCTTGGAGGTGATAGGGGAGATCAGGTGAGGTGTGGTGTTGAAGGGAGAAGCTGGGAGGTGATAGGTGAGATCAAGTGAGGTGGGATTTGAAGGGAGAAGCTGGGAGGTGATAGGTGAGATCAGGTGAGGTGGGGTGTTGAAGGGAGAAGCTGGGAGGTGATAGGGGATATCAGGTGAGGGGGGTTTGAAGGGAGAAGCTGGAAGGTGATAGGGGAGATCAGGTGAGGTGGGGTTTGAAGGGAGAAGCTGGGAGGTGATAGGTGAGATCATGTGAGGTGGGGTTTGAAGGGAGAAGCTGGGAGGTGATAGGTGAGATCATGTGAGGTGTGGTGTTGAAGGGAGAAGCTGGGAGGTGATAGGTGAGATCAGGTGAGGTGGGGTGTTGAAGCGAGAAGCTGGGAGGTGATAGGTGAGATCAGGTGAGGTGGGGTTTGAAGGGAGAAGCTGGGAGGTGATAGGTGAGATCAGGTGAGGGGGGTTTGAAGGGAGAAGCTGGAAGGTGATAGGGGAGATCAGGTGAGGTGGGGTGTTGAAGGGAGAAGCTGGGAGGTGATAGGTGAGATCAAGTGAGGTGGGATTTGAAGGGAGAAGCTGGGAGGTGATAGGTGAGATCAGGTGAGGTGGGGTGTTGAAGGGAGAAGCTGGGAGGTGATAGGGGATATCAGGTGAGGGGGGTTTGAAGGGAGAAGCTGGAAGGTGATATGTGAGATCATGTGAGGTGGGGTTTGAAGGGAGAAGCTGGGAGGTGATAGGTGATATCAGGTGAGGTGGGGTGTTGAAGGGAGAAGCTGGGAGGTGATAGGTGAGATCAGGTGAGGGGGGTTTGAAGGGAGAAGCTGGAAGGTGATAGGGGAGATCAGGTGAGGTGGAGTGTTGAAGGGAGAAGCTGGGAGGTGATAGGTGAGATCAGGTGAGGTGGGGTGTTGAAGGGAGAAGCTGGGAGGTGATAGGTGAGATCAGGTGAGGTGGGGTGTTGAAGGGAGAAGCTGGGAGGTGATAGGTGAGATCAGGTGAGTTGGGGTTTGAAGGGAGAAGCTGGGAGGTGATAGGGGTGATCAGGTGAGGTAGGGTGTTGAAGCGAGAAGCTGGGAGGTGATAGGTGAGATCAGGTGAGGTGGGGTTTGAAGGGAGAAGCTGGGAGGTGATAGGTGAGATCAGGTGAGGGGGTGGGGTTTGGAAAAGCTGGGAGGTGATAGGTTAGATCAGGTGAGAGGGAGGCTGTTGAAGGGAGAAGCTGGGAGGTGATAGGTGAGATCAGGTGAGGTGGGGTTTGAAGGGAGAAGCTGGGAGGTGATAGGTGAGATCAGGTGAGGTGGGGGTTTGAAGGGAGAAGCTGGGAGGTGATAGGTGAGATCAGGTGAGAGGGAGGCTGTTGAAGGGAGAAGCTGGGAGGTGATGTGAGAGATCAGTTGAGGGGAAGAGGGGTTGAAGGGAGAAGCTGGGAGGTGATAGGTGAGATCAGGTGAGGTGGGGTTTGAAGGGAGAAGCTGGGAGGTGATAGGTGAGATCAGGTGAGGTGGGGTGTTGAAGGGAGAAGCTGGGAGGTGATAGGTGAGATCAGGTGAGGTGGGGTTTGAATGGAGAAGCTGGGAGGTGATAGGTGAGATCAGTTGTGGTGGGGTGTTGAAGGGAGAAGCTGGGAGCTGATAGGTGAGATCAGTTGAGGTGGGGTGTTGAAGGGAGAAGCTGGGAGGTGATAGTTGAGATCAGGTGAGGGGGGTTTGAAGGGAGAAGCTGGGAGGTGATAGGTGAGATCAGGTGAGGTGTGGTTTGAAGGGAGAAGCTGGGAGGTGATAGGTGAGATCAAGTGAGGTGGGGTTTGAAGGGAGAAGCTGGGAGGTGATAGGTGAGATCAGGTGAGGTGGGGTTTGAAGGGAGAAGCTGGGAGGTGATAGGTGAGATCAGGTGAGGTGGGGTGTTGAAGGGAGAAGCTGGGAGGTGATAGGTGAGATCAGGTGATGTGGGGTTTGAAGGGAGAAGCTGGGAGGTGATAGGTGAGATCAGGTGAGGTGGGGTTTGAAGGGAGAAGCTGGGAGGTGATAGGAGAGATCAGTTGAGGGGAAGAGGGGTTGAAGGGAGAAGCTGGGAGGTGATAGGGGAGATCAGGTGAGGTGGGGTTTGAAGGGAGAAGCTGGGAGGTGATAGGGGAGATCAGGTGAGGTGGAGTGTTGAAGGGAGAAGCTGGGAGGTGATAGGGGAGATCAGGTGAGGTGGGGTATTGAAGGGAGAAGCTGGGAGGTGATAGGTGAGATCAAGTGAGGTGGGGTTTGAAGGGAGAAGCTGGGAGGTGATAGGTGAGATCAGGTGAGTTGGGGTTTGAAGGGAGAAGCTGGGAGGTGATAGGTGAGATCAGGTGAGGTGGGGTTTGAAGGGAGAAGCTGGGAGGTGATAGGGGAGATCAGGTGAGGTGGGGTGTTGAAGCGAGAAGCTGGGAGGTGATAGGTGAGATCAGGTGAGGTGGGGTTTGAAGGGAGAAGCTGGGAGGTGATAAGTGAGATCAGGTGAGGTGGGGTGTGGAAGGGAGAAGCTGGGAGGTGATAGATGAGATCAGGTGAGGGTGTGGGGTTTGGAGAAGCTGGGAGGTGATAGGTGAGATCAGTTGAGTGGGAGGGGGGTTGAAGGGAGAAGCTGGGAGGTGATAGGTGAGATCAGGTGAGAGGGAGGATGTTGAAGGGAGAAGCTGGGAGGTGATAGGTGAGATCAGGTGAGGTGGGGTGTTGAAGGGAGAAGCTGGGAGGTGATAGGTGAGATCAGGTGAGGTGGGGTGTTGAAGGGAGAAGCTGGGAGGTGATAGGTGAGATCAGGTGAGGTGGGGTGTTGAAGGGAGAAGCTGGGAGGTGATAGGTGAGATCAGGTGAGAGGGAAGGGGGTTGAAGGGAGAAGCTGGGAGGTAATAGGTGAGATGAGGTGAGGGATTTGTGTGTTGAATGGAGAAGCTGGGAGGTGGTAGGTGAGATCAGGTGAGTGGGGGTGGTTGAAGGGAGAAGCTGGGAGGTGATAGATGAGATCAGGTGAGGGGGTGGGGTTTGGAGAAGCTGGGAGGTGATAGGTGAGATCAGGTGAGAGGGAGGATGTTGAAGGGAGAAGCTGGGAGGTGATAGGTGAGATCAGGTGAGGTGGGGTGTTGAATGGAGAAGCTGGGAGGTGGTAGGTGAGATCAGGTGAGTGGGGGTGGTTGAAGGGAGAAGCTGGGAGGTGATAGATGAGATCAGGTGAGGGGGTGGGGTTTGGAGAAGCTGGGAGGTGATAGGTGAGATCAGGTGAGAGGGAGGCTGTTGAAGGGAGAAGCTGGGAGGTGATAGGTGAGATCAGGTGAGGTGGGGCGTTGAAGGGAGAAGCTGGGAGGTGATAGGGGAGATCAGGTGAGGTGGGGTTTGAAGGGAGAAGCTGGGAGGTGATAGGTGAGATCAGGTGAGGTGGGGTTTGAAGGGAGAAGCTGGGAGGTGATAGGTGAGATCAGGTGAGGTGGGGTGTTGAAGGGAGAAGCTGGGGGGTGATAGGTGAGATCAAGTGAGGTGGGGTTTGAAGGGAGAAGCTGGGAGGTGATAGGTGAGATCAGGTGAGGTGGGGTTTGAAGGGAGAAGCTGGGAGGTGATAGGTGAGATCAGGTGAGGTGGGGTGTTGAAGGGAGAAGCTGGGAGGTGATAGGTGAGATCAGGTGAGGGGGAAGGGGGTTGAAGGGAGAAGCTGGGAGGTAATAGGTGAGATGAGGTGAGGGAGAGTGTGTTGAAGGGAGAAGCTGGGAGGTGATAGGTGAGATCAGGTGAGGTGGGGTATTGAAGGGAGAAGCTGGGAGGTGATAGGTGAGATCAGGTGAGGGGGTGGGGTTTGGAGAAGCTGGGGGGTGATAGGTGAGATCAGGTGAGAGGGAGGCTGTTGAAGGGAGAAGCTGGGAGGTGTTAGGTGAGATCAGGTGAGAGGGAGGCTGTTGAAGGGAGAAGCTGGGAGGTGTTAGGTGAAATCAGGTGAGGGGGTGGGGTTTGGAGAAGCTGGGAGGTGATAGGTGAGATCAGGTGAGTGGGAGGGGGGTTGAAGGGAGAAGCTGGGACATGATAGGTGAGATCAGGTGAGAGGGAGGCTGTTGAAGGGAGAAGCTGGGAGGTGATGGGAGAGATCAGTTGAGGGGAAGAGGGGTTGAAGGGAGAAGCTGGGAGGTGATAGGGGAGATCAGGTGAGGTGGGGTGTTGAAGCGAGAAGCTGGGTGGTGATAGGTGAGATCAGGTGAGGTGGGGTTTGGAGAAGCTGGGGGGTGATAGGTGAGATCAGGTGAGTGGGAGGGGGGTTGAAGGGAGAAGCTGGGAGGTGATAGGTGAGATCAGGTGAGGTAGGGTGTTGAAGGGAGAAGCTGGGAGGTGATAGGTGAGATCAGGTGAGGTGGGGTATTGAAGGGAGAAGCTGGGAGGTGATAGGTGAAATCAGGTGAGGGGGTGGGGTTTGGAAAAGCTGGGAGGTGATAGGTTAGATCAGGTGAGAGGGAGTCTGTTGAAGGGAGAAGCTGGGAGGTGATAGGTGAGATCAGGTGAGGTGGAGTTTGAAGGGAGAAGCTGGGAGGTGATAGGTGAGATCAGGTGAGGGGCTGGGGTTTGGAAAAGCTGGGAGGTGATAGGTGAGATCAGGTGAGAGGGAGGGGGGTTGAAGGGAGAAGCTGGGAGGTGATAGGTTAGATCAGGTGAGGTGGGGTTTGAAGGGAGAAGCTGCGAGGTGATAGGTGAGATCATGTGAGGGGGTGTTGAAGGGAGAAGCTGGGAGGTGATAGGTGAGATCAGGTGAGGGGGAGGGGTTTGGAGAAGCTGGGGGGTGATAGGTGAGATCAGGTGAGAGGGAGGCTGTTGAAGGGAGAAGCTGGGAGGTGTTAGGTGAGATCAGGTGAGAGGGAGGCTGTTGAAGGGAGAAGCTGGGAGGTGTTAGGTGAAATCAGGTGAGGGGGTGGGGTTTGGAGAAGCTGGGAGGTGTTAGGTGAGATCAGGTGAGAGGGAGGGGGGTTGAAGGGAGAAGCTGGGACATGATAGGTGAGATCAGGTGAGAGGGAGGCTGTTGAAGGGAGAAGCTGGGAGGTGATGGGAGAGATCAGTTGAGGGGAAGAGGGGTTGAAGGGAGAAGCTGGGAGGTGATAGGGGAGATCAGGTGAGGTGGGGTGTTGAAGCGAGAAGCTGGGAGGTGATAGGTGAGATCAGGTGAGGTGGGGTTTGGAAAAGCTGGGGGGTGATAGGTGAGATCAGGTGAGTGGGAGGGGGGTTGAAGGGAGAAGCTGGGAGGTGATAGGTGAGATCAGGTGAGGTCGGGTGTTGAAGGGAGAAGCTGGGAGGTGATAGGTGAAATCAGGTGAGGGGGTGGGGTTTGGAAAATCTGGGAGGTGATAGGTGAGATCAGGTGAGAGGGAGGGGGTTTGAAGGGAGATGCTGGGAGGTGATAGGTGAGATCAGGTGAGGTCGGGTGTTGAAGGGAGAAGCTGGGAGGTGATAGGTGAGATCATGTGAGGGGGGTTTGAAGGGAGAAGCTGGGAGGTAATAGGTGAGATGAGGTGAGGGAGAGTGTGTTGAATGGAGAAGCTGGGAGGTGGTAGGTGAGATCAGGTGAGTGGGGGTGGTTGAAGGGAGAAGCTGGGAGGTGATAGGTGAGATCAGGTGAGGGGGGTTTGAAGGGAGAAGCTGGGAGGTGATAGGTGAGATCATGTGAGGGGGGTTTGAAGGGAGAAGCTGGGAGGTGATAGGTGAGATCAGGTGAGGGGGTGGGGTTTGCAGAAGCTGGGGGGTGATAGGTGAGATCAGGTGAGAGGGAGGCTGTTGAAGGGAGAAGCTGGGAGGTGTTAGGTGAAATCAGGTGAGGGGGTGGGGTTTGGAGAAGCTGGGAGGTGATAGGTGAGATCAGGTGAGTGGGAGGGGGATTGAAGGGAGAAGCTGGGAGGTGATAGGTGAGATCAGGTGAGAGGGAGGCTGTTGAAGGGAGAAGCTGGGAGGTGATGGGTGAGATCAGGTGAGGTCGGGTGTTGAAGGGAGAAGCTGGGAGGTGATAGGTGAAATCAGGTGAGGGGGTGGGGTTTGGTAAATCTGGGAGGTGATAGGTGAGATCAGGTGAGAGGGAGGGGGTTTGAAGGGAGATGCTGGGAGGTGATAGGTGAGATCAGGTGAGGTCGGGTGTTGAAGGGAGAAGCTGGGAGGTGATAGGTGAGATCATGTGAGGGGGGTTTGAAGGGAGAAGCTGGGAGGTAATAGGTGAGATGAGGTGAGGGAGAGTGTGTTGAATGGAGAAGCTGGGAGGTGGTAGGTGAGATCAGGTGAGTGGGGGTGGTTGAAGGGAGAAGCTGGGAGGTGATAGGTGAGATCAGGTGAGGGGGGTTTGAAGGGAGAAGCTGGGAGGTGATAGGTGAGATCATGTGAGGGGGGTTTGAAGGGAGAAGCTGGGAGGTGATAGGTGAGATCAGGTGAGGGGGTGGGGTTTGCAGAAGCTGGGGGGTGATAGGTGAGATCAGGTGAGAGGGAGGCTGTTGAAGGGAGAAGCTGGGAGGTGTTAGGTGAAATCAGGTGAGGGGGTGGGGTTTGGAGAAGCTGGGAGGTGATAGGTGAGATCAGGTGAGTGGGAGGGGGATTGAAGGGAGAAGCTGGGAGGTGATAGGTGAGATCAGGTGAGAGGGAGGCTGTTGAAGGGAGAAGCTGGGAGGTGATGGGAGAGATCAGTTGAGGGGAAGAGGGGTTGAAGGGAGAAGCTGGGAGGTGATAGGGGAGATCAGGTGAGGTGGGGTGTTGAAGCGAGAAGCTGGGAGGTGATAGGTGAGATCAGGTGAGGTGGGGTTTGAAGGGAGAGGCTGGGAGGTGATAGGTGAGATCAGTTGAGATGGGGTATTGAAGGGAGAAGCTGGGAGGTGATAGGTGAGATCAGGTGAGGGGGTGGGGTTTGGAAAAGCTGGGAGGTGATAGGTTAGATCAGGTGAGAGGGAGGCTGTTGAAGGGAGAAGCTGGGAGGTGATAGGGGAGATCAGGTGTGGTGGGGTGTTGAAGGGAGAAGCTGGGAGGTGATAGGTGAGATTGGTTGAGGTGGGGTGTTGAAGGGAGAAGCTGGGAGGTGATAGGTGAGATTGGTTGAGGTGGGGTGTTGAAGGGAGAAGCTGGGAGGTGATAGGTGAGATTGGTTGAGGTGGGGTGTTGAAGGGAGAAGCTGGGAGGTGATAGGTGAGATCAAGTGAGGTGGGGTTTGAAGGGAGAAGCTGGGAGCTGATAGGTGAGATCAGGTGAGGTGGGGTTTGAAGGGAGAAGCTGGGAGGTGATAGCTGAGATCAGGTGAGGTGGGGTTTGAAGGGAGAAGCTGGGAGGTGATAGGTGAGATCAGTTGAGGTGGGGTGTTGAAGTGCGATGCTGGGAGGTGATAGGTGAGATTGGTTGAGGTGGGGTGTTGAAGGGAGAAGCTGGGAGGTGATAGGTGAGATCAGGTGAGGTGGGGTTTGAAGGGAGAAGCTGGGAGGTGATAGGTGGGATCAGGTGAGGTGGGGTTTGAAGGGAGAAGCTGGGAGGTGAAAGTGAGATCAGGTGAGGTGGGGTGTGGAAGGGAGAAGCTGGGAGGTGATAGGGGAGATCAGGTGAGGTGGGGTGTTGAAGCGAGAAGCTGGGAGGTGATAGGTGAGATCAAGTGAGGTGGGGTTTGAAGGGAGAAGCTGGGAGGTGATAGGTGAGATCAGGTGAGGTGGGGTGTGGAAGGGAGAAGCTGGGAGGTGATAGGGGAGATCAGGTGAGGTGGGGTGTTGAAGCGAGAAGCTGGGAGGTGATAGGTGAGATCAGGTGAGGTGGGGTTTGAAGGGAGAAGCTGGGAGGTGATAGGTGAGATCAGGTGAGGTGGGGTATTGAAGGGAGAAGCTGGGAGGTGATAGGTGAGATCAGGTGAGGGGGTGGGGTTTGGAGAAGCTGGGGGGTGATAGGTGAGATCAGGTGAGAGCGAGGCTGTTGAAGGGAGAAGCTGGGAGGTGATAGGTGAGATCAGGTGAGGTGCGGTGTTGAAGGGAGAAGCTGGGAGGTGATAGGTGAGATCAGGTGAGGGGGAAGGGGGTTGAAGGGAGAAGCTGGGAGGTGATAGGTGAGATCAGGTGAGGGGGTGGGGTTTGGAGAAGCTGGGAGGTGATAGGTGAGATCAGGTGAGTGGGGGGGGTTGAAGGGAGAAGCTGGGAGGTGATAGGTGAAATCAGGTGAGGGGGTGGGGTTTGGAGAAGCTGGGGGGTGATAGGTGAGATCAGGTGAGTGGGAGGGGGGTTGAAGGGAGAAGCTGGGACATGATAGGTGAGATCATGTGAGAGGGAGGCTGTTGAAGGGAGAAGCTGGGAGGTGATGGGAGAGATCAGTTGAGGGGAAGAGGGGTTGAAGGGAGAAGCTGGGAGGTGATAGGTGAGATCAGGTGAGGGGGTGGGGTTTGGAGAAGTTGGGAGGTGATAGGTGGAAGATGTAAAGGCCTGTAGAAGAGAGATTCTGATAGTTGAACATTGGACTATTAGTGAAAAGGAAAGAGGGGTTCGCCAGAGTGAGATGATCAGCAGGTTAGGAGAAGAAACGAGGTTAGAGAGAGCCAGAAAGGGGAACGATAAAAAGGGAATAACGGGAGAAATTATCAAATGTTTAAGAAATTGAAGTTCATGCTTCCCAGATGAAATATGAGGCACTTCTCATCCAGCATGAGGGTGGCAGAGAAGCTCATGTCTTCTGGTTTATTGTATGGTCCATGATTTGCCTCCTGACCTCTAAAGCAATCTTTGACAAACATGGACACAGGATATCTCCAATCAACTGGCTTCTTGCCACTCTCTGTCTGTTTGTCCCTTTCTCTTTCTTTCTCTCTTGCTCTCTCGAATGTGTGCACACTACATCTGCACACATACGTAAAGATCTGTGAGAGGCTACGAGAACACTATCCTGTTACAAGAAATACTGTGTCTAAGCTGTGAAGCAGAAACTGTTGAGATGGTGCTGTCAAGGACCTGCTTCCCTTTTCCTTCTGGTACGAAGGAGCCTGTGAATAAGCCAGCCTTGCCTCTTTTTATACTGTACTGTTCTGTGGCCTGTGCTCTGCCTGGAGGAGCCAGTGCAATGCATCCTGTCCACTGCACTTGGAAAGCGACCAAATGATCCTGGCACTGATCAGGCCAGCTACTCTCTTTCATACAATCACATTAAAGAATAAAGATTATGCAAGGATTATGAAAACAGTTGACCACAGTTCTAAATGGGAATCCACATGGAGTTTATTTGAGATTCCAGAATTCGGTTCCAATTGATTAATTTTCAAGCATTTCTATATGCTAGGGAAATTCTAGGCAGTTTCCAGAGTGGGTTACATGGTCAGCACAACATTGTGGGCTGAAGAGCCTGTGGTGTGCTGTAAATTTCTATGTTCTATTTTCAGTCCAGGGAAACAGTGTCATGTAACAATGTATTGCAATGTAATTGGCTGAATCAAAAGAAGACAAAATTAAGTATTTCCTCTTAAAAAATAGCAGATACAGCAAACAGCACTATCCCAATGACTTAACAGAGGCCATAGATATTTCAGCTATCCTGACATAACAGTAAAACTGTATCAATACTCAAACCATAACCACTACTATGGGTTACATACTACAATAGTTATCAATTTTAAGGTAAATGGGAAACTCTGGCACACGAATCAGTCATGCATCAGCTCAGCTTTAGCAACTTTCTAAGTGCTTACTGGATTTACTGAGCATCGATAATGTTTACTATTTCTGAAATACCTGATGGGACAAGTGTCTTCAAACCAAAATGAGAAAATTAGTTAATATTTAAAAACGCTAACCTCTTATTTATTTTGGACTCTGCCAAAAATGGTCAGTTGTTCTAGATCCATGTTGAGCCAACCTTTTAATCTACTCTAAATTCAATCTAATTTTTCCCTTCCACATAGCCCTGTATTTTTCTATCATCCATGTGCTTATCAAAAAGTTTCTTAACAGTCCCTAATGCATTTGCCTGTACCACCACTCAACACTCTGTGTAAAAACATACTTCTGACATCTCGTATACATTTTTCATATCACCTTAAAATTATGCCACCTCATATTAGCCATTGATGTTCTATGCTCTATGCATTCACGGGCTGGGAAAATATTGTCATTCTGCTTCCTATCCCTAACTCCACATTGTGACCATCAATATTCAAGATTCAAGTTTATTATTTTCTTCTACATGGCTGTAAGAGAATGAACTCAGGGTTGTATATGGTGACATTTAAGTACTTTGATAATAAAGTCAAGTCAAGTCAACTTTTATTGTCATTTCGGCCATAACTGCTGGTACAGTACATAGTAAAAATGAGACAAGGTTTTTCAGAACCATGGTTTTACATGACACAGTACAAAAACTAAACTGAACTATGTAATAAAAAAAACAACACAGAGAAAGCTACACTAGACTACAGACCTACACTGGACTGCATAAAGTGCATAAAGTTACTTTAATCCTCTCAAACCAACCAGCAGCATTGACACCTCCAATTATCTAATGTAACTGCATGAGATCTGAGACAGAAATGCTCCTCAGATCCTTAAATTAAAAGCCCTAATTCTCATAAAGGTTGTGCTATTCTGATCATTTGACAGTTTCTGGTCCTGGTATTGCAAAGCTAATCAGGAACTGAAAGTGACAAAGTCAGTGAAGAACAGTGGCATTCTAATTTTACTCATCTGTCAAGAAGGACCTTTGGGCAGTTCATTCATGAATCTGTCATTCATAAAGTTCCTTGCGGATGGGGTCAGCTGCATTTTGAAAGTGTCAGCTGTTTCTTGCTACGCATCCTCCAAACATCAGCAAGTTTATTCTCTGAAAATCGTCTGCTAAAACTAAAAATAAATTGCAATGGAGCTGCAAACATGCCTCTCAATTTGAGCTTATTTAATGAATTTGTAGTTAATAAATTCATAAATATTTAACACTTGAATTTCAATATTAATATGAGGCCTTCTTTGAATTACACAAAATTAATCAGAAATCGTTATGATCAGTCCCATGCACGCTAATGATTTCATTTCCAGCCTGGACGTTCTCAACAAGAGTTGTGCATCAAGATTCAGTATTCAGACTCACATTTATTTATCGATATACACTCAACCATGCTGTGAAATGCGTCATTTGCATTAACAACCAACACAGCCCAAGGATGTACTGATGCCAGCCCGATAGGTGTTGCCAGGCATTCTGGTGACTACGTAACATGTCCACAAAAATTATCAGTATATCAATGCATTAACTCCACGTATGTGCAAATGCAATGAGAAACCTTTTTAAAGATTAAAGGTTAGCTTTATTTGTCACACGTACACCAAAACTTCAAACACAGTGAAAAGTGCTGCTTATGCTTTAATGACCAACACGGTCTGAGGATTGTGCTGTGGGCAATCTGCAAATGTCACCATGCTTTCAGCACCTCTCTGAAGTTCAACTATCTCCCTTGAGTTGTAAGGTAACAAATACCTAAAACAAATGGCTTAAGGGCAGCACGGTAGCATGGTGGTAGATTAACACTTTACTGTGCCAACTGTGCCAAGATTGGGGTCCAATCCCCCCACTGCCTGTAAGGAGTTTGTATGTTCTCTCTGTGACTGTGTGTCTTTCCTCCAGGTGCTCCAGTTTCCTCTCATATTCCAAAGATGTACAGGTTAGGGTTAGTGAGTTGTGGGCATGCTATGTTGGCGCCACAGCATGGCAACACTTGAGGGCTGCCCCAGCACTATCTTCTCTGATTTGATTTGATTTAATTTGATGCAAATAGTGCATTTCACTGTATGTTTCTTTGGTCATGTGACAAATTAAGTTAGTCTCCTTAAAGGAGTTTCAAAATCCTAAGACCATACTCGTCCTGGGAACACATTCACATGATTAAAAGTTATGTGGTAATTTAACCACAGTATTTGCTCTAATAACCCATGATTTTATCAACGAATACAAGTTTGCACATTGTGTGTGTAGGCTATCAGCATGATGAGTATTGGATCATATGAAATTGCAGGGTTCTGCCAGACTAGTGAGGGACTAAGAAGGGCCTACAGCAGCAACACACCTCTCAGTTAGTGTTCTGACATGCCCTTACAAAGGTCAGCATCAATAACATTTCCTAGCTCAACCAACAGTGTCTGTATCTGTCCACCTCCAAATGGCTGAACATGTCACCCATGACTGGACATTGTTCCACCTCTGAACCACACCCTCTTGTTCCCAGATCTCTGCAAAATACAACGTCAGTTAAGCCATTTGGGATGAAAATGAGGACATGAACTTTGTAAACGCTAAAGATTCTGCAGGCACACACACAAAATGCTGGAGGAAGATCAAGATTCAAAATTCAAGATTTAATTTTGTTTATCATGTGTATGTACATTGAAACATATAGTGAAATATGTTGTTTGCTTTAACAGCTAACGCATCCAAGGGTGTGCTGGGGGCAGCCCACAAGTATTGTGACAGAATCCGGAACCAACATAGCATGCCCACAATGCTGAACAGAACACAGAACACAATTAAACAGACCACAACAAGCCACAACAGCAAAACAAGCCCCGCTCCTCCCTCACACTTACACACGTACTGTACATTGTCCTATAACTCCAGGACAGGCCAACCAATTTGGCCTAGTGCCTCCAGTGGACTCACAGTCAGGCCTGAAGACATTGGGCTTCAACTTGCCCAGCTGACTCGTAGAGGTTCGCAGACCTCAGCTTCCAATGTGAGAAAGTCGACTGTTTATTCACCTTCATAGTTGGTTCATAGTTTATTCACCTGACCTACTGAGTTCCTCCAGCATTTTGTGTTGACATGAACTTTGTATAGATTGACCTTGCTGCTTACAGACTTCTGGTCACCCATCAATAAGGCTTCCCTTCTGTCATCATTTCTTAGTTTAAATGCCAAATTGCATTCTATAACTTCACCAATAAATATTTGTGAAATTAACAACTATTTCATCTACTTTGCATTTAGTCACAGAATTTCGTTAGACTTCCCTTCCCACTGTGCATCTACACTTAGTGGCCACTTTATTAGATATGCCTGTACACCTGTTTGTTAATGCAAGTATCTAATCAGCCAATCATTTGGCACGAACTCAGTGCATAAGTCAGGTCAAGTCAAGTCACTTTTTATTGTCATTTTGACCATAACTGCTGGTACAGTACACAGTAAAAACAAGACAACATTTTTCAGGACCATGGTGTTACATGAAACAGTACAAAAAGTAGCCTGAACTACATAAAAAAACAACACAGCAAAAAACTACACTAGACTACAGACCTACCCAGGACTGCATAAGGTGCACAAAACAGTGCAGGCATTACAATAAATAATAACAGGACAATAGCGCAAGGTGTCAGGCCAGTCTCTGGGTATTGGGGAGTCTGATAGCTTGGGGGAAGAAACTGTTACATAGTCTGGTCGTGAGAGCCCAAATGCTTCAGTGTCTTTTCCCAGACGGCAGGAGGGAGGAGTTTGTATGAGGGGTGCGTGGGGTCCTTCATAATGCGGTTTGCTTTGCTGATGCAGCGTGTAGTGTAAATGTCTGTAATGGTGGGAAGAGAGACCCGATGATCTTCTCAGCTGACCTCATTATCTGCTACAGGGTCTTGTGATCCGAGATGGTGCAATTCCGAACCAGGCAGTGATGCAGCTGCTCAGGATGCTCTCAATACAACCCCTGTAGAATGTGATGAGGATGGGGGCTGAGAAAGTAGAGACGCTGCTGGGCTTTCTGTGCTATGGAGCTGCTGTTGAGGGACCGGGTGAGATTCTCCACCAAGAAATTTGGTGCTCTTTAACGATCTCTACCAAGGAGCCGTCAATGTTCAGCGGGGAGCAGTCACTCCGTGAGCGGGGACATGCTTAAGAAGTTCAGTTGTTGTTCAGACCAAACATCGGAATGGGGAAGAAATGTGAACTAAGTGACCTTGACCGTGGAATGATTGTTGGTGCCAGACAAGATGGTTTGAATATCTCAGAAACTGCTTATCTCCTGAGATTTTCATGTACACCAGTCTCTAGAGTTTACAGAGAATGGTGTAAAAAGATTGTGTGAGGTCAGAGGAGAATGGCCAGACTGGTTCAAGCTGATGGGAAGGTGACAGTAACTCCAATAACCACATGTTACAATAGTGGGGTTGAGAAAAGCGTTTCTGAGCACCCAACATGTTGAAGCTGGAACTGCAGCAGCAGAAGACCATGAACATACACTCAAACACATTGTCACTGGACAACGTGCTTCAACAGTAGAACTCCAGGGCAAGCACTAATCCGTCCTTGGCTGGTGGTAGGAAGGATGGTTCCCATCACATCCTTCACATCAGTCTCAATCCCTCCCTATATTTCTTTCAGAACAGACGTAGTGTTAATGAAGCAGCTATCCATTTCCCTCTGGACTGTGTATTTGGAATATGGGATGCAGTATACTTTGACATGAAAATTGATTTCTCCTTCCAGTTAAAAAAATTCCCTTCCTCTACCTTCTTCTTTTATTCCCTACTTTGGTCCTTTACTTCTTCCTCCTGCCTATCACTTTCCTCTGGGTCCCCGCCTCCTTCCCCTTCTCTCTCTCCCATCAGAGTTATTTACCTTTCCCACCCACCTGGTTTCATCTATCCTTCTTCTCCTCCCCTGCTTTTTTATGTTCTGGAATCTTCTAACTTCCTTTCCAGTCCTGAAGAAGGATTTTTGTCTAAAATGTCGACTGTTCATTCATTTCCATGGATGCTGCCTACATCACTTTGTGTCTGTTGTTTTGAATTTCCATGATCTGCAGAATCTGCCCGTTGTAGTGCAAAGTCACAGTGTTGTTATACTGAGGGTTGTGCCAAGAACCAAATGGCTAAAGGGAAGTAGTTGTCCTTCGTCTTGGTGTGGGACCTCATGCCTGATGGTAGCTGTGAGAAGGTGGTGAGGATAACAGACAAAGACTTCTTGATGCAGTGAAGCAAGTCATAGAGCACATTCTTGCTAACTCCAGATTTGCTTGAGAATCCTGCCATTTCTCTTCCAGTATTTTACAGTACACTGCTGACGTCTGTGTCAAGCAATTGTTCCAAGTTACATATTTGATCCCCAATACTCATCTTGAAGTGAAATGCCATCATGTACATGTGTGATATTCTGCCAAATATCTCAGAACCATAAACTCAAAGAGCATTGTAGCACAGAAAAGGGAATTTCAGCCCATCTGGTTCATGCCGAGCTGCCTAGTCCAATCAACGTGCACCTGGAGTATAGCCCTCCATACCCATCCCATCCACGCAGTTATCCGAACTTCTTTTAAATGTTGGAATTAAGCCTGCATCCACCACTTCTGCCAGCAGCTTGTTCCACATTCTCACCACTCTCTGAGTGAAGAAGATGCTGTTCATGTTCTCCTTAAATGTTTTACCTCTCACCCTTAACCCATCACCTCTAGTTCTAGTCTAACCACCTCAGTGGAAAAAGCCTACTTGCATTTACCATTTCTATACCCTTCATGATTGTGTATACATCTTTCAAATCTCCCCTCATTCTCCATCGCTCCAGGGAATAGTATACTAACCAATTCAACCTTTCCCTATACCTCAGGTTCTCAAGATCTGGCAACACCCCTGCAATTTTTCTCTGTACTTTTTCGATCTTGTTGATACCTTTCGTGTAGGTATGTGACCAGAACTGCACACAACACTCCAAATCTGGCCTCATTATCATCTTGTACAACTTCAACCTGGTCCAAGCTGGCAAGTGTCACCACATTGTGTCGCACATAGATAACCGTACCCCAAAGTACTGGAAGGCTGGCAAAGGTTCCAGACTGTGGGAACCAGCTGAGTAACCTGGTATACAGCTTCCCTGGATTATCCCTCTGAGCTCAGTCACAGCAAAGCTGGAGATAATTTGATGGCCAAGGAACATAAGACTTAGGATCAGAATCAGGCTATTCAGCCGATTGAGTCTGCTCCGCCATTCCAGCATGGCTGATAGATTACCCGTCTCCAACCCATTCTCCTGCCTACTCCCCAAAACCTTTGACACCCTTATTAATCAAGAACCTATCAACCTCTGCTTTGAGTATAACCAATGACTTGATATCATAGCCATCTGTGGTAATGAATTCCACAGATTCATCACCCTCTGGCTAAAGTAATTCCTCCCCATTTCTTTTCTATATCCACTATAGGAAACATCCTCTCCATTCCCACTCTATTTAGACCTTTCATTATTCTGTACGTACACTACTACATATGGATTATAGTGCTGCATTGCCAATACAGCTAATTGAAACCTTTATCATTGATGCTGAAAGCAGTTGTATCTGTTGTGTTAACATCAACTCCGCATAGATCATAAGTCCACATAAATCATTTTATTCCAGTAACCCAGATTCTTAATTGTACCCATGATGGCTTCATTCCACTATTTTGGACACTAAATTAGAAGCATTTTGCTCAGTAAATGCTATCCTAAGTGACAGTACCTAATCAATTTCCACAACACATTACAATGTTGCAAAGGCAGACAGATGGCCAGTGAGTGAAACGCTGTCTGAGTGGTTAGTGGATCCTCTGTTAGATGGTACCATGCCACCATGAAAGGAGACACAAGAGACCACAGATACTGGAATACAGAACAACAAACAATCTCAGGAAGAACTTAGCGATTGAGCAGCATCTGTGGGAAGGGAATTGTTGATGCTTTGGGTCAAAACCTGATGTAGGTTTGAATTTAAATCATTGATAATTCCCTTCCTCTGACACTTCATGGTTGTAGGGTAATAACAGTTCTTGAACAAGGCAGTACAGGATTTTAGGCTCTTGTACCGCTTGCCTTTTGGTAATAGTGAGAAGAGAGTTTGGCCTGGATGATGGAGGTCTTTCATGTTGCATTCTTGTGGCAGTGTTCCTTGAAATGTGCTCAGTGGTGGAGAGGGCTTTGCCTGTGATGCATTGGGCTGTCACTTTCTGCAAACATTTCCACTCCTGGCCATTGGTGTTTCCATCCCAGACACTGATACAACCAGTTAGGATACTCTCCACTGTGTATCTATAGAAGTTTGTCAAACTTTATGGTGACGTGCCAAATCTTTGCAAATTTCTAATAAAGTATAATTACTGTTGTGCTTTCTTTATGATCGCACTTATGTACTGTCCCAGGTCAGTATCTCTGATATGATAAAGTCAAGGAATGTAAAACAATTGGCTCTCTCTGCCTCCAATCCCCATATCAGGACTGGTTCATAGACTTTGTGCTTCTTCCTCTAGTTGTTGATAATCATCACTTTGATTTTTCTAACATTGAGTGAGTGGTTGTTGGAATGACGTACTCAGTTCTGGTTGCTCCATTATACGATGGATATGGAGCCTTAGGAGAGGGTGCAGAATACTGCCTGGAGTTTAGGGAATGGACTAAAAGGAGAGGTTCAATATCCGAAGTAGTGGAGGCTAAAAGGAGTCCTGATTATGAGAGGCAGAGATAATGTGGAGAGTCAATACCTTTCTCTCAGGGTCGAGCTGGCTAATACTAGAGGGCATATAGTTAAGGTGGCAGGGTGGTCGGTGGGGGGGGAGGAAGGTTCAAAGGAGATATGCGGGATAATTTTTTCACCCAGAGAGTTTTGAATACCTGGAATGCCCTGCCAAGTGTAGTGATGGAGCAGATATAATGGACATATTTAAAAGACTCTTCAGCACATGGATACATGGATAGGCCAAGTATGAAAAATATCAACTCTCAAAGTTTAGGGACAGAGGGGAGTTAGGGGTCAGGTCAGGGTTTTGGGACAGGGATGTGGTGACCCCCAGGACACCTTGGGTGTGTTGGTTGTTGGCATAAATGACACATTTCACTGTGTGTTTTAATATACACCTGATAAATAAATGAATCTGAATCTGAATGGACCATGTTCAGTAGAGACAGTAGGGATTAGGTATCTTTAGCTGAAGAGCTTGGCATAACATTGTGAACCAAAGGTGCTGTTCCTGTGCAGTACTGTTCTATGTTTTATGAAATGGCAGCAGACAAATATCAGCACGTCATTATTTGTATTGCTGGCTGATTTAGTGCTCCTACTGGACATCCGGATATTAAGGAAACTAGGGGATGGTACAGAAAAATGGTGCCGAAGTAAAAGATGATTCTAATTATTCCCCGAAGGTAGGAGAATGAGGGGAGATTTGGTGTGCAGAGAGGAGGTACAGCAGCTGGAAGAATGGGGCAAACTTGAGTCTCAAGGTGCAGAAGACCAACAAAATGATTGTGGACCTTAGAAAGGTGCAGGCTGAACTCTCCTCACTGCACATACATTGCTCTGCTGTGGAGGAAGTATTAGAAGAACCAGATTTCTATGTAAGCACAAAATGGGCAGTCTCACCTGGTCCCTCAACGCCACCTCTTTGGTCAAGAAAGCACAGCAGCTCCTTCACCTCCTGGGGAGATTGAAGTGAGTGAGGGACGCCTCAGTCTAACCATTTTTCACAGGAGCGCCATCGAGAGGAGCATCATCACTGACCAGGGACATCACCTTCTGGCATGAGAATTGTAAGGAATCTGATTGCAAGTCCCTATAATGGGTTGCAAGGACTACTGAGAAAATCATCAGGGTTTTCCACCCGTCAGAGATATTTATCAGGAGTGCTGCATACGCAGAGTCCTCAGCATTATCAATGATCCCTCTCTTCTGTCCAACAATCTCCTTGACCTCTTACCATCAGACAGGAGTTACTATAGCATTAGGATAAGAACTGCTAGGAATGCAAACAGCTTCTTCTCCCAGACTACTGGACTCTCTGCCACCAGCCAGGTCACAGGCACCAGCAGTTACTGTTACTTTTCAACTTGTGTCATTCATAAATGCATCTCACAATACTACATCATGTGTTATGTGTGTGAGATAGTCGTACTGCGTTGTGCATCTTGGTCTGGAGGAATGTTGTTTAGCTTGGTGGTACACATGTGCACGGTTGAATGACAATAAACTTGGATGAACTTAAATTAGATGGTGACGAAGACGTACTTTGATAATAAAGTTACTTTGATCTTTAAAAAATACATGTGATTCACTGAGATCCTTTAAGAAAGGGAATCTGCCATCCTTACTCAATCTGGTCTCTACCCTAACAATGTGTTTAAATCTTAAGAGTGTTCTGAGTTACTCCAGCAATCCATATTTAAGGGTCAGTTAGAGAGTGCAATAAGACCATAAGACAGAAGAGCAGAATTCGGCCATTTGGTCCATCAAGTCTGCTCCGTCGTTCCATCATGGCTGACTCATTATCCCTCTTAACCCCATTCTCCTTCCTTCTCCCTATAACCTTTGATGCCCTGATTACTCTAGAGCTTATCAAACTCCGCCTTAAATTTACTCAGTAACTTGGCCTCCACAGCTGTCCATGGTAATAAATTCTGCAGATTCACCACTCTCTGACTAAAGAAATTCCTTCTCATCTCAATAAATGCTGCCCTTGTGAACATCAACCCCCTGGACACACAAAATCAGCTTGCTTCACTCAAAAAACCATCAGTTTCCAGAGGGCAGAGGTCAGCAGTGAGGAGCAGGGCAACTCTGAAGTAAATAGGTTGTTAGACACACTGCAAGGATCATTTGGACCAAGGCAGACCTCACACAACGCATATCAGCCCGATGAGGAATCAACGTCAGCAGAGGAAAAGATCACTATGGTGTTGCCCCTTCATGCTCAGAACTCAGCCACACAGACCAGTTGCAACTGGATAAGATCTAGCAGACAGGTACCATTTATCTTATTCCAAATTATGGTCTAGTTATGAGAGGTGGAGAGGGAGGTGAAACTACCTCCAATCTTGATGCAATCTCGCTTCACACTGTGTAACCCACTCAGATCACGTGTGCGAAGTGAGCCACACCTTGCTTTTGATGTCACACATTCCAGTGATGAAAGAGGTGCAGAACCGTTGACTATCTTCTGAAGTCTTCAGCTGGAGAACTCTTGTGCAAGCATAATGCTGGCACAGAATCCTCTCCTTTACTGGCAGTTTTCCAGTGCTGACCTACTGTGGTAATGATAAAACTCTCACCCTTCCCTCCTTTTCCAATCCACTGGATGTAGATACTGGGCATACAGCCCATTGAGTATGTTCCACCAATCCATCATGGCTGATCTGCTTTCTTTCTCAACCCCCATTCTCCTGTTTTCTTCCTGATACCCTTACTAATCAAGAACTTATCAACCTCTGCTTCAAATACACTTTGGTCTCCACAGCCATCAGTGGCAATAGATTCCACCGATACACCAACCAATGGCTAAAGAAATTCCTCCTCACCTTTGTTCTAAAAACATGTGCTTCTTCTCCCTCTCCCCTTTCCTGATGAAGGGTCTCAGCTTGGAACGTCATCTGCTTATTCCCCCTTCATAAATGCTCCAGTTCCTTTAGAAAATTGTGTTTATTACTCTAGGTATACAGAGTCTGCGGAGTCTCTTGTGTCTCCAATTTTTTCTCTCCTGCTTATCCACCTATATCCCACCCACGTGGTTATCCAAGAGAATTTCATGAGTGCTAATGTCATGGGTAATGTCTGATTCAGAGTCACTCACATCTAAGCAAAGGCAGCAGGAACAGCAACAGGAAGAGCAACCAGATATTAATGAAGTTTTTGCAAAATGCATGTGATGTGGCCACGCCAGCATTTAAAACACATTTACAGACTGAGGTAAAGACAGCAAATTTCCTTCCCTATTGGTGGTTAGCAAAATAATATATTCCCACCAGCCCAGTAGATCACGCACTACTGCTTTAGTTCTAAATTTATTCAGTTACTGCAATTTAAATGTTCTAGTTGTTGTGAAGTGTTTAAACTTGTACTAGCTCAAAGCAATAAACAATGTTGGAGGAACTCAGATCAGGCAATATCTATGGAGAGGCCAAGACCCTTCATCAGAACTGGAAAGGAGGGGGGGGGGGGGTGGGAGAAGCCAGAAGAAGATGGAGGAGGGAAAGGAGGCAGGAGAATGAGTTTGAGGGATAATAAATCAGAGCAGACTGAATGAGGTAAATGGCTGAACTCTGCTCCTACATTTTGTGAATTTGCAGAGAAAGAAGGGATATGGTCACTGTGTAGGCAGAAAGGATTAGTTTAGTTAGATATTTAATTACTAGTTTAATTAGTTCAGCAAAACATCATCAGATGGGTGGATGAAGTTTGTGCAGACAATGTTCTAAACCAAATGGTTGTGCAGTTCTGAAGAAAGGTCTGCCACTTTTTTGCCCCTTCTTCTAAGTGCTGCTGCAATCGCATTGCTTCCTTAGCACTGCCTACCCCTCCACCTATCTTCGTATCATTCACAAACTTTGCCACAAAGCCATCAATTTCATTACGTAAATCATTGACAAACAATGAGAAAAGTAGCGGGCCACTAAGAAACACTACTAGACACTGGCAGCCAACCAGAAAAGGCTCCCTTGATTCCCACTCGCTAGCTCCTGCCTGTCAGCCATTCCTCTTTCCATGCCAGTATCTTTCCTGTTTGTCATTTAGACCTTAAGATCATAAGATATTATATTATCTCTTTGATAATAAAACCCAGGAATTTAAAGTTACTGACCTTCTCCACCCGATTCTCCAATGAGTATTAGTTCATGGACCTCTGGTTTCCCTCTCCTGAGGTCTACAATTAGTTTATTGGCCTTATTGACATTGATTGAGAAGTTATTGTAATGACACCACTCAGCCGAATTTTCTGGCTGAAGAAATTCCTTCTCATCCCTGTAGTAAAAGGACATCCTTCTATTTTGAGGCTGGGTCCTCTGGCTTTAGACTCTACCACCATCCTCTCCACATCCACACTCTATTGAGGCCTTTCAACATTTGAAAAGCTTCAATGAGGTCAGTCCTCATTCTTCTGGATTCCAGTGAGTACAGGCCCAGAGTTCTCAAACGCTCCTCATATGACAAGCCGTTCAATCCTGGAAACATTTTTCATGAATCTCCTTTGAACCCTCCCCCATGTCAGCACATCCTTTCTTAGATAAGGAGCCCAAAATTTCTCACAATACTTCAAGTGAGGCCTTATTTGTGTTTTATAGACCCTCAACATTACATCCTTGACAGCACCCCAACTCAGCTAGTTGACTACTGCTAGTATGCCAGATGATAAGAGGCACAGAATGAGTGGATAGCCAGACTTCTTCACAAAGTGGAAATTGCTGATAGGAGGGGGCATAGTTTTTAGGTGATTGGAGGAAAATAAAAAAGGGATGTCAGGAGGTAAGTTGCTTACAGAGCGTGGTGAATATGTGCAACAACCTGCTGCCCCTGATGAAGGCAGTTCCATTAGGGGCACGTGGCTGATAGAGAAAGGGAGGGCAAATCATAAACACTCGAGATTCTGCAGATACTGGAAATCTTGACTAACACACAAAATGCTGGAGGAACTCAGCATCCAGGTCAGGCAGAGTGTCCTTGGAGAGAAATAAACTGTCGGTGACCCTTCATCAGGACGTATTCCTCTCCAGATGGAAATTGAACCTTACCTGGCCACTGTAGAGCGGTTGCACAAACCCATATGCTACTGGCATCCTCACAGTTGGAGCAGGGAAGGAAGCCCAGTGTTAGGATCAGAGATATTGCTCTCAGGTAGAGGGGAGAGCCCGTACAAAAGACTGTTCACCTGGCCTCTGGAAATCTCTGCCTGGTCCATGCCAGTCTGCCAAGGGCACACTTCCCTAAAGTCAGACCATAAGAATCAGAGCAGAATTCGGCCATCGAGTCTGCTCTGCCATGCAATCATGGCAGATCCTTTTACCCCCTTACTCAGCCCCACTTCCCAGATTTCTCCCCATAACCCTTTGATGCCATGTCCAATCAAGAACCTATCAATCTCTGCTTTAAATACACCCAATGATCTGGCCTCCACAGCTGCCCATGGTAACAAATTCTACAAATCCACCATCCTCTGGCTAAAGAAATTTCTCCTCATCTGTTTTAAATGGATGTTCCTCTATCCCAAGGCTATGCCATCTTGTCCTAAATTCTCTCACCATGGGAAACAACCTTTTCAAATCTACTGACTAGGCTTTTTAACATTCAAAAGGTTCCAATGAGATCCTAGCTCATCCTCCTAAATTCCATATGTTCTGGCCCAGAGCCATTAAACATTCCTCATATGATAACCCTTTCATTCCTGGACTTATCCATGTGAATCTCCTCTGAACCCTCTCCAATGCCAACACATCTTGTTTTTTCTCCCCCATAAGGAGCCACAACTGTGTACAATGCTCAAGGTGAGACCTCCCCAGTGGTTTATCAAGCCTCAGCATCACACCCCTGCTCTTACGTTAAGGATCATGACAAGATTGGCAGAGTATCTCTGACAACCCTGGCTTCATTGCTGAGGAGTGGCAAACGATTTGAACATTGTGCAATGCAGCCTGTCCCTGGGTAACAAACAGGTTTCTGTGTGTCAATTTTGTCTGTGTGTCAATTTAGAAAATACACAAAAAGCCTCAATGTGATAACCACACTTCCACAGTTTTATAACGAATGGCGTCAAAATCACATCAGGTTAAAATAAAAGAATAATTTCAGAAACTGGAGATAGAGAACATAGAACAGTACAGCTCAGGAATGGGTCCTTCAACCCATGATAAAGCAGGATGAAAGGAAACAAGTTTGCCTGTTCTTAGGAACAAACATATGCATGTATGCTGGATATTTGAATGTAATAATATTATGAGAGTTTACTCCATCTAGACCATAAGAACATAAAGGCAGGAGGTGCAGGAGCCTTGGGTCCCACAGCACTAGATTCAGGAACAGGTGTTACCTTTCAAACATCAGGTTCCTGAACCAGTGTGGATAACTTCACTCACCTCAACTCTGAACTCTTTCCACAACCTATAGACTCACTTTCAAGGACACTTCAACTCATGTTCTCAGCATTACTTATTTATTCATTTATTATGATCCTTTGTATATGCACAGTTTGTCTTCCTTTGTACATTCATTCCTTGTCAGTCTTCAAAGGTCGAATTTAATGTCAGAGAAATGTATACAATATATATCCTGAAATGCTTTTTCTTTGCAAACATCCACAAAAACAGTAGTGCCCCAAAGAATGAATGACAGTTGAATGTGAGAACTCCAAAGTCCCCCCCAGCTCCCCCTCCCACAGCAGTGAGCAACAATCCCTCCTCCCCCCACCAGCAAAAAAAGCACACATCGATACCATCACTGAGCCCAAGCCTGTGCTAAGCAATAGCAAAGACACAGACCAAAATTACCCCAAAAGCTTTGCATTTCATCTGGCATTTGACAATCCACAGGTTCTCTCTCTCCCTGGCAAGGGAGGGAGAGGTGTCCCCCATTTTTACAGTGAGCAGGAGACATAACATCAACCTGCTGGCTTATGATGTTAAAAGTCCATTTTGTTGCTTTATCGAACTCTGTGTCCAAAGATCACAAAGATCTCAGGTCTGCAAAAGATTTCCTAGCCTCCCCGATGACACACGGATCTCCTGCCGTGACACCGACCCTCGATCCGCCCATCTCCAGAGCCTCGAGATCTTAGGCTTCCAAACACGATCGAAACTCTCAGGCCAGACCCTTGGTATGTCAAATAATGGCCAGTCATGGAACCCAAGAATGGGTCCCATTCCCGCAAAGAACCAAAGCCTGCTTGTAACTCCAGGTCAGGGTCTTCAAAAGAACCTGAAAGTGAAAAATAGAGATATTAAAGATAGAAAGGTGTGTATTTTTTCATTTCTTTTTTCTACTGTGAATGCCTGCAAGAAAATGAATCTTGGGGTAGTGTATGGTGATATAAACATACCTCAATAATAAATTTATTTTGAATTAGGCCATTCAACCCATCAAGTTTTCTCTATCATTCAATTTATGTATGGCTGATTTATTTTACAACTCCATTCTCCCAGCTTCTCCCCACTGTCATACGGTGGGCATTGGGAACAGACCCAAATGCAAGACACAGACACTGACGGCAATACAGACAAGGATGCAGGTGAGGTAGCCAGCAGGGCTACAGGGCAGGCTTCAGAGGGAAGGGAACAGTCCAGCCTCAGGGTAAGAGCAAAGACAAACTAACTCACCCAACAGAGGCAAAGACAGGAAGGAACAGATCCCACCATAGGGTAACAGCAAGCACAGCCTGACCTACCCCACAGAGACAAGGACAGGACAGATCCCATCATAGGGTAATGGCAAGAACAGCCTAACTTACCCCCACAGAAGCAAGGACAGGAACCCAACAAGACAAACCAGCCCCCACACCCAACCCCAGAGCCACTTATATTCCAGTCCCAATATGAGAATCAGGTGCCTGTGATTAAGCCCAAATGAAACAAGGGACAGCCAGAAGACCCAGAGTCCATAGTCCAGGGAGCGGATTGTGAACTGGAACGCGGACTTCACAGACCGGACCATGACACCCGTAACCCTTAACCTGTTTATCAAACAAGAACCTATCAATCTCTGCCTTAAATGCACCCAGTGACTTGACCTGCACAGCCCTCTGTGGCAATAAATTCCACAGTTTCCCCATCCTCTGGTTGAAGAAATTCCTCCTCATCTCAGTTTGGAAGGGACGTCCCTTTATTCTGAGGCTGTGCTCTCCCTCTCCTTCTCCCTTTCTGCAACCTTGGTTATGCCTGCTCCCTGCCCCACTTTGCAACGGGTGCATTCATTTCAGTTAAGGAGTAATTGGCCGCTCTGCCCCGATTCAGTGGTGAAGATTTTTAATGCCACAAAGCGTTCCACTGAGAAAAGACATGGTTCGCCAAAGAAGACTGAAATGGCTGAAGAACATTTGAGGCAGCATTAATGGCCTTTTTAGATTACAGAATAGCTGCCAATGACAGGCCTGACATTGGCAACTGTTTTATTGTCTAGTGTCACAATGGAACTGGCTTCAAACCAATCATTACGGTGGTTTTATCCAGAGCTCTGTTATGTCAGCAATGTTGGTAGCAGAAATCAACACAGCCTCCCAACATGCCACAACCTCTGAAAATGAAAGTTTCAAAGTTTCACAGTAATGTACATCGGTTATCAAAGAACGTATAAATTATACAACCTTGAGATTTGCTTGCTTACAGGCAGCTGCAAAGCAAAAATCCTGAAAGAACATAATTTTAAAATAAAAAAAAGAAAGAGAAAAACATACAAATCATGCAAACAATAGAAGCAAGCAACAACGTCCAAATCAAAATGAGTCGCTGGATCCAAACCAGAGTAAGGCCAGAGTAGGCCCAAGCCACAGTATCCACTCATCATATTAGCGAGTACAGAGAACAGCAACTGGGGCAATCATCATAGGCTCAGCACTATGGAGAGAGGAGAGAATATCACGAGAGAGCAAGTGAAATCAGGTTACCAGTTCTCACTGTAAATGCATACTCTTTAATATTACATATTTTGACCATGGGAAAAAAATGATGCCTCTTATAATCTTATAAAGTTCTATCAGATCTCCCCTTGGCCTCCACTACTCCAGAGAAAACAACCCAGATTTGTCCAAACTCTCCTTATAGCACGTGTCCTCTAATCCAGGCAGCATTCTGGTAAAGCTGAGCCCTGATGAAGAGTCTCAGCCCAAAACATCACCTGCTTATTCCTCTCCACTAATGCTACCTGACCTTCTGAGTTGCTCCAACATTTTGTGTGTGTTGTTCTGATAAACCTCTTCTGCACCCTCTCCAAAGCTTCCACATCCTTCCTGTAGTGGGGCAACCAGCACTGTATGCAATATTCCAGATGCAGCCCAACCAGAGTTTTATAAACCGACTCTCAGGTAACTTCACAGACAAATATGAGACTGAAAAGCTGCCTGTCTATTGCAACTGATGCTGTGGAGCTTACCTCAAAATTCTAATGGCATAAATATTGAAGAATTATTTTATCAATTTGACATTTTACCAGAGAGAGACATCTTCTATTTCTCTCCAAGATGTTTGGTCGGGATGAAACAAGCCCATATATACCTAGTATCCCAGTAGTCCTGCCAATTAAGCCTTAGCCACCTCTATTCCTGGAGCAAGGTGTTTAGTTTTGGTCTCTCTATTTAAGGGAAAAGAGACAGGCTTTGGAGGCAGGCCAGAAGGAACTCGCTCACTACTCCTGAGATAAAAGGTCACAAATAATTAACACACGTTAGAAGAATGAAAATTGAAGCACTTAAGTGGACACAACAGGATAGATGTTGAAATGTTTACACTATGGGAGACTTATGAATAAGGACACATGGTTACAATATAAGGGATGGTCATTTTAAAATTAGTGTTCATAGGTCATTCAACATCAGTGAAACTACAGAGTTGATAGTTGTTCTGATGAAGGGGAAGCAGGGCAAACATGTGGCAGACTACACTGGAGAGAGTCAGCAACTTTAATTTCCTGAGTGTTAGTACATCAGATGACCTGGCCTGGGCCCAGCACATAGATGCAATCACAAAGAAGGCATGAAGATGTCTTGCTGAAGGGTTTCAGCCCGAAACATCAACTGTTCTTTTTTTCTATAGATTCTGCTTGGCTTGCTGAGTTCCTCCAGCATTTTGTATGTGTTGCTTGCATGTCCAGCATCTGCAGATTTCCTCTTGTTTGTGATGCAGGTGTCTTTACTTTCTCTGGAGGTTAGGGAGGATTGGCATGTCATTGACCATATGAACAGACTTCCACAGATGTACTTTCGAAGCTGTCCTGACTGCCTTCACCATGGTTTGGTTGAGCAATTAGAATTCACAGGAATGCAAGAAGCTGCAGAGAGATGTAGCCTCAACCCAGAGCATCTCAGACACATCCTATCCTTCCACAGGAATCAGAATCACTTTTAATACTGTGAAACTTTTATGGCAGCAGTACAGAGCAATACATAAGATATACCATAACTTATAATAAGATATATATTGTATATAAAATTCAAATAAGTAAGCAGTGCAAAAAGAGAGCAAAGAAAGCAACAGCAATCATCAAAGATCCCCACAAACCACCCCGTGCCTTTTCTCATAGGGAGGGAGGTCTAGGAGCCTGAATTCCTATATCACCAGATTCAAGAACAGCATCTTCCCTTCGACCATTCGGTTCTTTAACCGTAATCAGTAGAGCAGCACCATCACCATTTCATCACTTTGCACTAAAACAGATTGGTTTTGTCTTGTTCCAATTGCGTTCCTTCTTGTAAAAATTATGTATAATTTATGTTCTTCTTGTAAATGTAAAAAGGCCTTCCACTGCATTGGATCCTTAACTTCCTAACTGGGAGACCACAGTGTGGATCAGAAATAACATCTCTTCACAGACAATCAACACAGGTACACCACAAGGATGTGTGCTTAGCTCACAGCTCTACTCTGACTATACTCAAGACTATGTGACTAGGCACAGATCAAGCACCATCTATAAATCTGCGAATCACACAACTGTTATTGGTAGACAGGAAGCGTCCAAGAGTGAGATGCATCAGCTTGTCGTGTAGTGTTGTATTAATAACCTTGCACTCAATGACAGTAAGACCAAGAAAATGGGAAGTTTGGAGAAGCAGAGGAAAAAAATTGAAGTTCCTGGGTGCCAATATCTCTAAAGATGTATCCTGGGCCCAACATATTGATGCAGTTATGAGGACAACGACTATATTTCATTAGGAGTTTGATGAGATTTGGTACGTCACTAAAGACACTGACAAATTTCTTTAAGTTTATACAGCATTCTAACTGATTGCATCACTGTCTGGTATAGAGGTGTCAATACACAGGATTGGAAAATGCTGCAGAGGGATGTCAACTTTGTCATCTCTATCATGGCCACTAGCCTCCCCACCATCAAGGAAATCTTCAAAGGGCAACAACATTCATGAAATATTCCTGGTAAAAAAAAACTGCTTATACGACACGATGTACCTGTGATGTTGCTGCAAGCAAGATTTTCATTGCACCTGTGCAGGCAGGTATTTATGCACATGGTAATTAACTCATCTTTGACTATCGGGATTTGCTGGCCTGTATGGTGATGCACTAACTACTGTGCCAGTCATTAAACTATAATATACATTATTTCTTTCAACATATTAAGACATCAAGCTGCAAACCATTTAAAACGTGAAGCTGCAGTGTCAGACCATGGACTCCTTTTGTGCCAAGATGAGGGCACCCTCGGGGTGGAGGAGCAACACCTTATTTCCCTTCTGGGTAGCCTCCAACCTGATGGCACGAATATCAATTTCTCTTTCTGGTTAAAATAAATTCCCTCCCCTCCCCTCTTCTATCCCCCACTCTGGCCTCCTACCTCATCTCACCTGCTTATCACATCCCCGTGGTATCAATCACCCCTCTTGGAAGCTTTCATGTTTTATTGTTTTACAACATGGAATCACGCTGAATTTAATTCGACTTTTTTTTGATACTGATCAACAGAAAAAGAATATTTCATGACAAAGTTAAAACAGATGTTTACAAAGTGAGTTAAATTAAGTACAAAAAATACAAAATAATTGATTGCATAAGGATTCACCCCTTCAAGTCAGTATTTAGCAGATGTCTCTTTGGCAGCAATTACAGCCTTAAGTCTGTGTGGATACTTGCATATCTGGACACTGCGAGTTTTTCCCATTCTTCTTTGCAAAACTGCTAAGTTTTTGTCAGATTGCATGGGGATCGTGAGTGAACAGCCCTTTTCAAGTTCAGCCACAAATTCTCAAATGAATTGAGGTCTGTACTCTGATTTGGCCACTCCAGGACATTAACTTTGTTGTTCTTAAGCCAATCCTGTGTTGCGTTGCCTTTATGCTTGTGGTCATTGTCTTGCTGGAAAACAAATCTTCTCCAGAGTCGCAGTTTTCTTGTAGACTGCATCAGGTTTTCCCGTAGGATTTCCCGGTATTTTACTGTTTTCATTTTGCTCTCTACCTTCTCAAGCCTTCCAGGGCCTGCTGCAGTGAAGTATCACCACAGTATGATGCACACACCACCATGCTTCATGGTGTGTTTTTGATGATGTGCAGCGTTTGTCTTACACAAAACAGCGTTAGGTCTTATGGCCAAAAAACTCTGTTTTGGTTTCATTGGATCATAGAACCTTCTTCCAGCTGACCTCAGAGTCTCCCACATACCTTCTGGCAAACTCTAGCCAAGATTTCATGTGAATTTTTTTCAACGATGACTTTCTCTTTGCCACTCTCCCATAAAGCCATGACTGGAGAAGCACCTGGGCAACAGTTGTTGTATGCAAAGTCTCTCCCATCTCAGCCACTGAAGCTTGTAACTCCTCCAGAGTTGTCATAGGTCTCTTGGTGTTCTCCCTCACTAGTCTCTTTTTTGCACAGTCGCTCAGTTTTTGAGGACTGCCTGCTCTAGGCAGATTTACATTTCTTAATGATTGACAACTGTACTCCAAGGGATATTCAGTGACTTGGAAATGTTCTTACATCCATCTCCTGACTTGTGCTTTTCAATAACCTTTTCACAGAGTTGCTTGGAGTGTTCTTTTGTCCTCATGGTGTAGCTTTTGCCAGGATACTGACTCACCAGCAGTTGGACCTTCCAGATACAGGTGTATTTTTACTACAGTCAGTTGAAACACCTTGACTGCACGCAGTGATCTTCATTTAACTAATTATGTGACTTCCAAAACCAATTGGCTGCACCAGTGATGAATTAGACCATAAGACATAGGAGCAGACTTAGGCCATTTGGCCCATCGAATCATGGCTGATCCTTTTTATCTCCTCCTCAACCCCAGTTCCTGGCCTTCTTCCCATAACCTCTGATGCCATGTCCAATCAAGAACCTAACAATCTCTGCCTTAAATACACCCAATGCCCTGGCCTCCACAGCTGCATGTGGCAACAAATTCCAAAAGTTCATCACCCCCTAGTGAAAGAAATTTCTCTGTATCTCTGTTTTGAAAGGGCACCCCTCTACTCTGAGGCTGTGCCCTCTTGTCCAAGACTCTCCCACCATGGGAAACATCCTTTCCACATCTACTGTCTAGGCCTTTCAACATTCGAAAGGTTTCAATGAGATCCCCCCTCATCCTTCTGAATTCTAGTGAGTACAGACCCAGAGCCATCAAACGTTCCTCATATGATAACCCTTTCATTCCTAGAATCATCCTCGTGAACCTCCTTTGGACCCTCTTCAATGCCAGCACATCTTTTCTACAATGAGGGGCCCAAAACTATTCACAATACTCAAGGTGAGGCCTCACCAGTGCCTTATAAAGCCTCAGCTTCACATCTTTGCTCTTGTATTCTAGACCTCTTGAAATAAATGCTAACATGGCATTTACCTTCCTCACCACCGACTCAACCTGCAAGTTAAGTTTTTGGGTGTTTTGCACAGGGACTCCCAATTCCCTTTGAATCTCAGATTCCTGGATTTTCTCCCCATTTAGAAAATAGTCTGCACATTTACTTCTAATAGCAAAGCGCATGACCATGTATTTTCCAACATTGTATTTAATTTTCTTGCCACTTTCTTGCCCATTCTCCTAATCTAAGTCCTTCTGCATCCTACCCGTTTCCTCAACACTACCTACCCCTCCACCAATCTTCGTATCATCTGCAAACTTGGCAACAAAGCCATCTATTCCATTATCTAAATCATTTATATACAGCATAAAAAGAAGTGGTTCCAACACTGATCCCTATGGAACACCACTAGTCACTGGCAGCTAACCAGAAAAGGAACCTTTTATTCCCACTGACTGCCTCCAACCAATCCGCCAATGCTCTAACCATGTTACTAACTTTCCTGTAATGCCATGGGCTCTTAACTTGGTAAGCAGCCTCATGTGTGGCACCTTGTCAAAGGCCAAATATACAACATCCACTGCATCCCCTTTATCTATCCTACTTGTAATCTCCCCAAAGAATTCTAACAGATTCAGCAGGCAGGATTTTCCCTGAAGGAAACCATGCTGACTTTGTACTATCTTGTCCTGTGACACCAAGTACTCCATCATCTCATCCTTAACAACTGATTCTAACATCTTCCCAACCACTGAGGTCAGGCTAACTGGTCTATAATTTCCTTTCTGCTGCCTTCCTCCTTTCTTAAAGAATGGAGTAACATTTGAAATTTTCCAGTCCTCTGGCACCATGCTGGAGTCCAATGATTTTTGCAAGATCTTTTCTAATGCCACCATAATCTCTAACGTTACCTCTTTCAGAACCCTAGGATGCAGTTCATCTGGTCCAGGTGACTTATGTATCTTTAGGTCTTTCAGCTTTTTGAGCACCTTTTCCTTTGTAACAGTAACTACACCCATTTCTCTTCCTTCACACGTTACAACATCAGGCATACTGCTAGTGTCATCCACAGTGAAGGATACTCATTTAGTTCATCAGCCATCTCCTTGTCCCCCGTTATTATTTCTCCTGCCTCATTTTCTAGTGGTCCTATATCCACTTCCATTTCTCTTTGATTTTCAACATACTTGAAAAAACTTTTACTCTCCACTTTGATATTATTTGCTAGCTTGATTTCATATTTTATCTTTTCCTTTCTAATGATTTTTTTTAGTTGCTTTCTGTAGGTCTTATGAACTTCCCAATCCTCTGCTTTCCCACTAATTTTTGCTTTGTTGTATGCTCTTTCTTTTGCTTTTACAATGGCTTTGACTTCCCTTGTCAGCCATGGTTGTACAATTTTACCATCTGAGTATTTCTTCATTTTTGGAATACTTGTGTCCTGCGCCTTCCTCATTTCCCCCAGAAACACACACCATTGCTGCTCTGCTGACATCCCTGCCAGCAGCTCCTTCCAGTTTACTTCAATCAACTCCTCTTTCATACCACTGTCATTTCCTTTCCTCCACTGAAATACTGCTACATCAGACTTTAATTTCTCCCTATCAAATTTCAATTTGAACTCAATCATATTGTGATCACTGGTTCCTAAGGGTTCTTTTACCATCAGCTCCCTAATCGCCTTCGGTTCATTACATAACACCCAATCTAGTATACCTGCTCCCCTCATAAACTCAATGGCAAACTGCTCCAAAAAGCTATCTCTTAGGCATTCAACAAATTCTCTCTCTTGAGATCCATTACCAACCTGATTTTCCCAATCGACCTGCATGTTAAAATCTCCCATGACCATCATAACATTGCCCTTTTGACACGCCTTTTCTATTTCCTGTTGTAATCTGTGGTCCACCTCCCAGCCACTGTCGGGAGGCCTGTATATAACTGCCATCAACGTCTTTTACCCTTGCAGTTTCTTAACTCAACCCACAAGGATTCAACATCTTCCGATCCTATGTCACATCTTTCTACTGATTTGATGACATTCGTTACCAGTACAGCCACACAACCCACTCTGCCCACCTTCCTATCCCTCCGATACAATGTGTAACCTTGGACATTCAGCTCCCAACTACAACCATCCTTCAACCACAGTTCAGTGATGGCCACAACATCCTACCGGGCAATCTGTAATAGTTCAACAAGATCATCCACCTTATTTTTTTTGTACTCTGCACGTTGAGATACAACACCCTGAGTAGCATATTTGCTATCCTTTCTGATTCTATATCCCTAATATTTTGATACTCAGCTTGTTGGCTACAACTAAGTCCCTTCTTGACAGTCTGACTGCACATTATCTTTACATTTTTACCATGATTTGGTGTGTCATATTAAACATCTGTTTTCACTTTGATGCAAAAGAGTCTTTTTCTGTTAATCAGTGTCAATAAATGCCAAATTAAATCCCGTGTGATTCAATGTTGTAAAACAATAAATGCTTCTTATAGGCACCATATCGCATCGGGGTAAAAGGCTGCTGGCTACCCTCACCTGGTTTAGTGTGCTTGTCAAAATCGTGTACTTGGACATGGCCAGTGAGAGCTGATTGCCCAGTGGGGACCTAAGTTGAGTGAGCTTCCACAGAAAGGTCACCAGAAGCGCTACCCCTCCCTGAACACCCCCCCCCCTGCATTCAGTAGTTTAGTACTGCGGCACAACTAGTTGTGTGAGTAATGAGATCACTTGAATATGATGTTCTCCAAAGGGTCTATTGATGAGTTCTGAAGTGGCTGTAAAGGCTGATTTGAGATCCACATAACCAGGATGTTAGAATGGATCCCTTAACACAGAATGCCTATGTGTGACTTTGTTTAATGCGGGGAGGCTGATGCACAGGCAGCCACAACACGGTCCTTGACAGATCAGGTTCAGGGTCCAGTGGCATGGAGTGCAAGATGACTGGGGACCTTCACTGCCAAAGCCTTCTTCCCACTGTCACTGCCATTGAGATGTATCATTATCTTCTACCAGCTCCACCACTGAGGTTTTGGTTTGGATCACTCTTTATCTACAGCCTCCCCCTTGACCTTATCGCCATGAAGCTAAGCTGAGGAAGACATCGTTCCTGGAATCTCAGGAAGTCACAGGCCTCTCTATTGCAACAAGGTGATGACCCTGGGACCGTAAGACACAGGAGCAGAATTAGGCCATTCAGCTGTTCGGCTCCACTCCGTCATTCCCACATCCCACTCACCTGCCTTCTCACCATAACCTTTGATGCCCTGACTGATCAGGAACAATCAACTGCACCTTTGGAGAAGACTGTACAACTACAGTGTGATACTGAACTGACTGTACTGTCACTACACACATTTCACTGAATAGGAATGAAACTCTCGCCTCTGCAGGTGTGCAACACTACCCAAAGTGGTTTCTGGGCATTCTTCTGGGCAGCATCAGTCTGTAGCTGATATCAGTTGTCACCCCTACAGCCCAGCTGTTTCACGAGTGGAAGCCTGCCAAGTCAGCACTTTACTCTTCCTCTAAGCCAAGGTGCAGACAGCTTAGTTTCAGTGCAAGTGTTGCTCAGGCACTTTCTCTGCTGTCAGGGCCTTGTCCGTCAAGATCAGCTATCAGTGTATGAAACAGACAACCCTCCTACGGCAGCCTCAAGACTGCTGTAAGTGCCAACAGGCAGCAAATATAATCACTGCAAACTCTTGTGATTGCTTATCATGTGCGATCAGTACTATCAATCTTTGCTGCACTTGCTGACAGATCTGTATGGAGGGGTCCAAGAGAGATGGAAGATTCAGTAGTCAGGAGAGGTTTTAGAAGTCAAAAGCTCAGCATGGCCAAGGTTCAAAGTTCTGAGATCAAAGTAATTTTATTATTAAAGTACACATATGTCACCATATACCACCTTGAAATTTATTTTCTTGCAGGCATTTACAGGAAAACAAAGAAATACAATAAAATCATTGAAGAAAACTACACACAAAGATTGACAATGAACATTTTGGGCCAAGACCCTTCATCATGTTTTTTTATTCACTTTCATAGATGCTGCCTGACCTGCTCAGTACCTCCAGCATTCTGTGTGCACTGCTGTGGATTTCCATCATCTGCAAAACCCTTTGTGTTTAAGACAAAATAAATAGATAAATAAATAATATTGACAACAAGAGTTGAAGAGTCCTTGGAACTGAGTCTGTAGGTTGTGGAATCAGTTCTGAATTGAGGAGTGTGTAGTTGTCCATGCTGGTCAGAAGCCTGATACATACCGTAGATTCCGGACTACAGAGCGCACCTGATTAAAAGCCGCTGGCTTTAATTTTAGAAATAAAATCAATTTTTTACTTGTAAAGACCGCACCGGATTTTCGGCCGCAGGTGTCCCACGTTGTAATATGAGATATTTACACAGAAAGATATTACACGTGAGGATTTTTTAACTTTTAATTAAATCCATATGGTAACAAAAACAAATACATATTGCAAATGCTTTTTTTCGAACCGTGCCCGTAACGCGGCTACTTTTAAATATACGTTGCGTATACTTCTTTACTGAACAACATTCCAATATCTCCTAACGACTGGTAAAAAATATATATACTGCAGCCTACCAGGAAAAGTTATTGATCGCCTTTAACTTAAAAGCAGCGTTTTCGCTCCGCCGCTCCGCCGCTCCCCCCTGCCGTCCCGTTTATCGCAAACCAGTATCCCACAAGACGCGGCGAAACCGGGTGTGACGTCATAGCATCCCGCGATGTAGTACAGAAAACAAATATAGTTAAAACTCTTCTAACTTTAACTAGAAAATGAATTACTAAGCGAAAATATTATAAACTAAATAACTGCCATAAAGGCAGCACAATGCTTTTCTTCGAGTGTTTTCCATGTTGATGAGGGTGAGTACAAATGACTGATTTACAATAATTTAATTGTGAAAGTGCGCTTGAGTTATCGTACAATTTCATTGGACCTCTGTGAACTACTCATCAATTTTATTGGTCTACTGTTACGAGGCAAAATATTTTCGGCGGCATGAAAAAAAATAATACATTAGCCGCTCCGTATTAAAGGCCGCAGAGTTCAAACCTGTAAAAATGTGGGAAAAAAGTAGCGGCTTAAAATCCGGAATCTACGGTACTTACTGCCCATTGTATGTACTTTAAAAGGGCTGGCTTTAGGGCAACAATGAAGATCCTCCAGCTCAGGTGGCTCATTGCTTCTTCATTCTTCATTACTGTTCCTGAAACTGCTAGTTCTGTACCTCCTTCCCAATGACAACAACAAGAAGAGAATGGTTGGTGGGGCTCCTTACTGATGGATGCTGATTTGTTGTGGCAGTGATCCTTGTACATGTGCTCAATGGTGAGAAGGGCTTTGCCTACCATGGACTAGGCTGTATCTACTACTTTTTGTTGGCTTTTCTATTGCTGTTTCCATACCAGGCCATGATGCAATCACTCAGGATACTCTCCACTGTGCACCTATAGAAGTTTGTCAATGTTTTAGATAACATGTTGAATTTGCACAAACTTCTACGAAAATAGAGTCACTGTCATGCCTTCTTTGTGATGGCATTTATGTGCTCTCCCAGGACAGATACTCCAATATGATAATGCCAAGGACTTTTAAGTTACTGACCTTATTACATTCTGATTGGCTAATGACGACTAGCTTATGGAACACCAGTTTCTTCCTCCTGTAGTCGACAGTCAGCACTTTGGTCTTGCTGATGTTGAGTGAGAGATGGCATGTTTAGGACAAATCAAGAGTGGGGAATGAGCCAATGTTTGGCTGGTAGAGCTGACTTGGAGGCGATTCAAAGTTGCAGAACTGAGGTGAGGCAGAGTTGAAATAGTAGGGCCCAGGCCCGACACTGGGGAACGACGTGAAGTTTGGCCGAGTTAAGCACAAGGGGAGATTAAAATGGTTGTGTATGGGCCAAATCAAGCTGGCAGGACCTGGGTCTGAGACCATATTGAAGTAGCAGGGACCAGGTCCCAGAGTGAGGAACAACCTACTGTTTGGCTGAATTATACACAGTGACAGATTAAAAATGCAAGGGTGTTGGTGCTGGAGGAAATGGAGGGGCTGGTTTTCAGCTCACTGCTCTGTGAGGTTTACTCATCTCTGTGCCGCACTGAGGCTGTGGTCTGCAACTAACAGGCTCCTGGAATAGCTGTGACTGGCTTCTGAAAGTAACTTGTTTACTTTTATTGCTTGCCAAGTTGTTTTTCTTTTTGCATGTTGGGTGTTTGATAGTTTTGATGAAGGGTATTGGCCTGAAACATCAACCGCTTATTCTTTCCTTAGATGCTGCCTGGCCTGCGGAGTTCCTCCAGCACTTGGTGTATGTTGCTCTGGATTTCCAGCATCTCTTGCTCATGATGCATGAATATGTGTCCTTTACATGTGGCTTTTGGGACTAACAGGTAATGAGCTGCTCAGGGTTATATCAAGCACCCAGTGGGTGTACTGGACTGAGAAGATCACCTGTTGACTATCTATGTCAGCCCTCTGTTTTACTTCTATTGCAGGATTTTTATGTCTCTTATAAACATTGACTGTCCAGGACTCGACAACTCATGTTCTCTGATCTAACAATCCACTATATATATACACACACACATGCGTGCACACATTTATTTATTTGTTTGCTTGTTGTTGTTGTTGTTGTTGTTTTCTTGTATTTGTGCATTTTGTCTTCTTTTGCACACTGTTGTTTGTCAGAGTTTGTGTGTAGTTTTTCATTGATTCTATTGTATTTCTTTGTTCTACCTTGAACTGCGAGAAAGGGTATCTCAGAGAGGTGTATGCTGACATATACGTAATTGATAATAACGTTACTTTGAAATTTGAACTTTGAAACTTCGACATATTCCAATGGATTGTCAGAGGTTTTCTCCCTGGATGGAAATGCTAATAAAATGGGGATAATTTTAAGGTGATCACTGGAAAGTATAGGGGCATATCAGAGGTAAGTTTTTACACAGAGACTTGTGAGTGCATGGGACACCCTACCAGGGATGTTGGAGGCAGAAACATCAAGGACATTTAAGAAATTCTTAGATTTGCACATGGATGATAGAAAAATAGAGGGCTATGTGGGAGTGAAGGGCTAGATAGACCTTAGAGTAGGTTAAAAGGTCATTATCGTGGGCCAACTGTTACAATACAGGCCTTGTGCTCTATCGTAAAACAGTCTGGCTTTGGAGTTTGGGATCTCAACCCTGCTGTCTTCTTAATGTGGAGTGACATAGAGTCACAGAGAGTCTTTCCCTCATATTAGAGACCCTTCTGACCAATACTCCATATGGACTATGCTGACCAATGAGCACCCATTTTTAAACTCAGCACAGCCTGACCCATTTTGTTCTCCCCACATTCCCATCTATCTGGCCCAGAATCTACGCTTCAAAGAAAGACTTGGTATGTTTGAGGAACCTGCTGGCAATGAGTGACAGCTTCTGTGTTGTTGCCCTCAACATCAGATCCCTCAGCTCCCAAGACAAGCTTCATTGATGGAGCCAAGGCATCTATCTCTTAGTGAGTGGCTGCAGCCAAAGTTGGAGATACAGTGATGTTCTCTGATCTGTCTCTCGGATGGTGTGCTGAGTTTCTGATGCACTTCTCCAGTGAAATAAGCCAACTGTTGTTTAAGGCTCAAGGCCAGGTGAGAGTATTTGCTGGCCACACTCTGCAGTGTTTGTTAAACTGTGAGGAACAGGCTCGCCTCAGTCAAGCAATATTTTCCATTGTTATTCAACAGAGGAGGGACTTCCCCACATGTTCCTGCCAGTGGGTGCCACCTGTCTCAGCACAGCTTTCTCTACTGGAGTTGGGGGTGTTCAAATCACAGCACTGCCAATCACCACAGCCTTCGCAAGTGGAACACCTGGATGCCTGGTTAGATTTCACTGCAAACACGCGACTGAAAGAGGTACAATGATAAACGCATGAGATGCTGTAGATGCTGGGAATCAGAATCAGAATCAGGTTGAATATATAATGAGAAATTTGTTGTTTTGCGGCAGCAGTACTCTGTAATACATAGTAATAAAAAATCTATAAATGACAATAAACCATAGAACCATAGAACACTACAGCACAGCCCCTTCAGCCCCTCCATGTTGTGCCGACCCATATAATCCTTTAAAAAAAAGTACTAAACCCACACTACTCCATAACTCTCCATTTTTCTTTCATCCATGTGTCTGTCCAAGAGGCTCTTAAATACCCCTAATGTTTTAGCCTCCCCCACCATCCGTGGCAAGTCATTCCAGGCACTCACAACCCTCTGTGTAAAAAACTTACTCCTGATGTCCCCCCTAAACTTCCCTCCCTTAATTTTGTACATATGCCCTCTGGTGTTTGCTATTGGTGCCCTGGGAAACAGGTACCGACTATCCACCCTATCTATGCCTCTCATAATCTTGTAGACCTCTATCAAGTCCCCTCTCATTCTTCTACGTTCCAAAGAGAAAAGTCCCAGCTCTGCTAACCTTGCTTCATATGATTTGTTCTCCAAGTCAAATCAAGTCACTTTTATTGTCATTTCAACCATAACTGCTGGTACAGTACATAGTAAAAATGAGACGATGTTTTTCAGGATCATTGTGTTACATGACACAGTACAAAAACTAGACTGAACTACATAAAAAAAAACAACACAGAGAAAGCTACACTAGACTACAGGCCTACCCGGGACTGCATAAAGTGCACAAAAACAGTGCAGGCAGTACAATAAATAATAAACAGGACAATAGGGCAAGGTGTCAGTCCAGGCTTCGGGTATTGAGGAGTCTGATAGCTTGGGGGAAGAAACTGTTACACAGTCTGGTCATGAGAGCCCAAATGCTTTGGTGCCTTTTCCCAGACGGCAGGAGGGAGAAGATTGTATGAGGGGTGCATGGGGTCCTTCATAATGCTGTTTCCTCTGCGGATGCAGCGTGTAGTGTAAATGTCTGTGATGCCAGGAAGAGAGACCCCGATGATCTTCTCAGTTGACCTCACTATCCGCTGCAGGGTGTTGTGATCCGAGATGGTGCAAGTTCCGAACCAGGCAGTGATGCAGCTGCTCAGGATGCTCTCAATACAACCCCTGTAGAATGTGATGAGGATGGGGGGTGGGAGATGGACTTTCCTCAGCCTTCGCAGAAAGTAGAGATGCTGCTGGGCTTTCTTTGCTATGGAGCTGGTGTTGAGGGACCAGGTGAGACTCTCCGTCAGGTGAACACCAAGAAATTTGGTGCTCTTTACGATCTCTACCGAGGAGCCGTCGATGTTCAGCGGGGAGTGGTCACTCCGTGCCCTCCTGAAGTCAACCACCATCTCTTTTGTTTTGTTCACATTCAGAGACAGGTTGTTGGCTCTGCATCAGTCCGTTAGCCACTGCACCACCTCTCTGAAAGCTGACTCATTGTTCTTGCTGATGAGACCCACCACGGTCGCCAAACCAGGCAACATCCTGATAAATCTCCTCTGCATTCTTTCCATAGCTTCCACATCCTACCTATAATGAGGTGACCAGAATTGAACACAATAAGAATTATATAAAAATTTTAAAAAGTAAGTGGTTCAAAATGAGAGTTAAGAAATAGTGTTCCTGAAACATTGAGTGTGTGTACCTCCTTCCTGAGGGTAACAATGGGAACGGCTGACCCAGTTAGAATGCTCTCCACCATACATCCAGAGCAACACACACAAAATGCTGGAGGAACTTGTTAGTTTCTGATATGCATTAAATCTCCAGAATCCTGCACCTGCCACGGAGTAAACAGCTCTCTATTTAGAACTTGCACCAACAAAAAAGAGTGTTATCAGAGGAGTTGAAGCGGGTTAGCTGGTCACCTGCAAAGAGGGTTATCAGAGGAGTTGAAGCAGGTTAGCTGGTCACCTGCAAAGAGTGTATTCAGAGGAGTTGAAGCGGGTTAGCTGGTCACCTGCAAAGAGGGTTATCAGAGGAGTTGAAGCAGGTTAGCTGGTCACCTGCAAAGAGTGTATTCAGAGGAGTTGAAGCGGGTTAGCTGGTCACCTGCAAAGAGGGTTATCAGAGGAGTTGAAGCGGGTTACCTGGTCACCTGCAAAGAGTGTATTCAGAGGAGTTGAAGCGGGTTAGCTGGTCGCCTGCAAAGAGTGTTATCAGAGGAGTTGAAGCGGGTTACCTGGTCACCTGCAAAGAGTGTTATCAGAGGAGTTGAAGCGGGTTACCTGGTCACCTGCAAAGAGGGTTATCAGAGGAGTTGAAGCGGGTTAGCTGGTCACCTGCAAAGAGGGTTATCAGAGGAGTTGAAGCGGGTTACCTGGTCACCTGCAAAGAGGGTTATCAGAGGAGTTGAAGCGGGTTAGCTGGTCGCCTGCAAAGAGTGTTATCAGAGGAGTTGAAGTGGGTTACCCGGTCACCTGCAAAGAGGGTTATCAGAGGAGTTGAAGCGGGTTAGCTGGTTACCTGCAAAGAGTGTTATCAGAGGAGTTGAAGCGGGTTACCTGGTCACCTGCAAAGAGGGTTATCAGAGGAGTTGAAGCGGGTTACCTGGTCACCTGCAAAGAGTGTATTCAGAGGAGTTGAAGCGGGTTACCTGGTCACCTGCAAAGAGGGTTATCAGAGGAGTTGAAGCGGGTTACCTGGTCACCTGCAAAGAGTGTATTCAGAGGAGTTGAAGCGGGTTACCTGGTCACCTGCAAAGAGGGTTATCAGAGGAGTTGAAGCGGGTTACCTGGTCACCTGCAAAGAGGGTTATCAGAGGAGTTGAAGCGGGTTAGCTGGTCACCTGCAAAGAGGGTTATCAGAGGAGTTGAAGCGGGTTAGCTGGTCACCTGCAAAGAGTGTATTCAGAGGAGATGAAGCGGGTTAGCTGGTCGCCTGCAAAGAGTGTTATCAGAGGAGTTGAAGCGGGTTACCTGGTCACCTGCAAAGAGGGTTATCAGAGGAGTTGAAGCGGGTTAGCTGGTCACCTGCAAGGAGTGTTATCAGAGGAGTTGAAGCGGGTTACCCGGTCACCTGCAAAGAGGGTTATCAGAGGAGTTGAAGCGGGTTAGCTGGTCACCTGCAAAGAGGGTTATCAGAGGAGTTGAAGCGGTTTACCTGGTCACCTGCAAAGAGTGTTATCAGAGGAGTTGAAGCGGGTTACCTGGTCACCTGCAAAGAGGGTTATCAGAGGAGTTGAAGCGGGTTACCTGGTCACCTGCAAAGAGTGTTATCAGAGGAGTTGAAGCGGGTTACCTGGTCACCTGCAAAGAGGGTTATCAGAGGAGTTGAAGCGGGTTACCTGGTCACCTGCAAAGAGGGTTATCAGAGGAGTTGAAGTGGGTTACCTGGTCACCTGCAAGGAGTGTTATCAGAGGAGTTGAAGCGGGTTAGCTGGTCACCTGCAAAGAGGGTTATCAGAGGAGTTGAAGCGGGTTAGCTGGTCGCCTGCAAAGAGGGTTATCAGAGGAGTTGAAGTGGGTTAGCTGGTCGCCTGCAAAGAGTGTTATCAGAGGAGTTGAAGCGGGTTAGCTGGTCACCTGCAAGGAGTGTTATCAGAGGAGTTGAAGCGGGTTAGCTGGTCGCCTGCAAAGAGTGTTATCAGAGGAGTTGAAGCGGGTTAGCTGGTCACCTGCAAGGAGTGTTATCAGAGGAGTTGAAGCGGGTTAGCTGGTCGCCTGCAAAGAGTGTTATCAGAGGAGTTGAAGCGGGTTATCTGGTTACCTGCAAAGAGTGTTATCAGAGGAGTTGAAGCGGGTTATCTGGTCACCTGCAAAGAGGGTTATCAGAGGAGTTGAAGCGGGTTAGCTGGTCGCCTGCAAAGAGGGTTATCAGAGGAATTGAAGCGGGTTAGCTGGTCGCCTGCAAAGAGTGTTATCAGAGGAGTTGAAGCGGGTTAGCTGGTCGCCTGCAAAGAGTGTTATCAGAGGAGTTGAAGCGGGTTAGCTGGTCGCCTGCAAAGAGGGTTATCAGAGGAGTTGAAGTGGGTTACCTGGTCACCTGCAAAGAGGGTTATCAGAGGAGTTGAAGCGGGTTAGCTGGTTACCTGCAAAGAGGGTTATCAGAGGAGTTGAAGCAGGTTACCTGGTTACCTGCAAAGAGTGTTATCAGAGGAGTTGAAGCGGGTTAGCTGGTCGCCTGCAAAGAGTGTTATCAGAGGAGTTGAAGCGGGTTAGCTGGTCACCTGCAAAGAGGGTTATCAGAGGAGTTGAAGCGGGTTACCTGGTCACCTGCAAGGAGTGTTATCAGAGGAGTTGAAGCGGGTTAGCTGGTCACCTGCAAAGAGGGTTATCAGAGGAGTTGAAGCGGGTTAGCTGGTCACCTGCAAAGAGGGTTATCAGAGGAGTTGAAGCGGGTTAGCTGGTCACCTGCAAAGAGTGTTATCAGAGGAGTTGAAGCGGGTTGAAGCGGGTTAGCTGGTCACCTGCAAAGAGGGTTATCAGAGGAGTTGAAGCGGGTTACCTGGTCACCTGCAAAGGGACTCAATAAGTAGACCATGGTCACAAATGCGAGAGATTCTGCAGATGCCAGAAATCCAGAGCAACACATACAAAACGCTGGAGGATCTCAGCAGATCAGGCAGCATCTATGGAAGTGAATAAACGGTAGATATTTTAAGCCGACACCATTCATCAACCTGGAAAGGAAAGAGGCAGAAGCGAGAATAAGAAGGTGGGCAGAGGCACAACCACCAATGATGGCATCTCCTAGAACCACTTTATATCAGTCTACGGCATGTATATAATAGTGACTTGTACACTCTGGTTTATAGGATTGCTTTTATATTTATATTGATTGTGTTTTTGTGGTTTTTTATTATACTTGCTGTGTTTCTTTTTTCTGCTGCATTGGATTCGGAGTGACAATCATTTTGTTCTCCTTACACTGCTGTACTGAAGAATGACAATGAAGTCTTGAGATGCTGGCAATCCAGAGCAACACACACAAAATCCTGGAGACCAAATGTTATGCAACTTTACAAAGTGTCTCACCATGCATCTGGGATTGGTTTATCCTTGCAGTTTAGGAATGTTCCTCAAATAAAACAGTACAGCACAGCGAGGTCATTTGACCCACAATGTCTGTATTGAAGACGATGCCAAATTTAACTCTTATTGTTCCTCCATTTAGACTACTTGATGTACTTATACTTTGACATGAGCTGCCTGGGTGCCACTCTACAGTACAGGTAAAAACAATTATCAATTACCACAAGTCAGGCCAACACTTCCTTTCTCAGATAAGGAGCCCAAAACTACTCAAAGTTCCAAAAAGTTCAAAGTACATTTATGATCAAAGTAAGTACACTGTTTACAACCTTGAGATTCATCTCCTTACAGGTAGGCACAAAACAAAGAAACCCAATAGAACCAATTAAAAACTAGAAACCCCAGTGTGCAGAAAAAATTACAAACCATGCAAACAATAAAAATAAACAAATAATATTCAGAAGTGAAGTTTATGAAATGAGTCCATAGCTACGAAACCAGTCACAACCAATCTTGGAGCCCGTTAATTGCAAGCCACAGCCCCAGTTCAGCACAGAGATGAGTAAGCCTCGCAAAGCAGCGTGCTGAACACCAGCCTGTCCCTTGCCTCTAGTCCCAACACCATGACCTTTCCAATCTGGCCCAGCACTTAAGTTGGCCAAATAGTGGGTTGTTCCTCACTCTTGGACCCAGGCCCTGCCACCTCGCCTCTGCTTTGCTTCGGTTCTGCCACTTCAAATTGCCTCCAAGTCCACTCCAGCTGTGACCGAATATTGGCTTGTTCCTTACTCTCAGGCCTGGGCTCAGACCCCGCCGCCTCGCTTTGGCCTGTACACACTAAGCCGCAATCATCTTGCACCTTCAAGATTTCAGTTCACACCACAAAAATGCCAGGTAGCACAGGCAGTTCAAAAGCTCAACTCCAAAAATGAAGCTACAGCCAATTGATTGCAGTGATCATTTTTGAGAAAAAGTGTGATTGATAAAGTAATTAATAGTTGTGTTTGCTGCCAGCATGACATCACTGTGCTTCACCAACACCGTCTTAAACTTTATGATTATATTATATATATATATTATATGATAATAAAGATTATACTTAAGTTTCTCAGATCTGTACTCAGTTTGAGCAACTACATGTGTGCAGCATTCAACATGAAAGTAACATTTGGACTACTAGAACAAATGTAGACAAAATCTAAAACATACGATATGTACAGCACAACAGTCAGGCAAAACCCGCAACATTAATTCTATTTCTCTCCACAGATGCTGCCTGATCTTTCAAGTATTTTGCTTTGCTTCATATTTCCAGGATGAGGAGAACTTTGTTCTCAGTTCTGTTCAGTCAAGGGTCAATCAGAGGTCTGGATCGAAGGTTGAAGATCAATCAGAAGTCGAGGTCTGCAAACCTCTAAAAATCCATGGGTATATATGGGAATGTGGGAGAAAGGGAGGAAAGGGGCTTCTTTCACTGTTATTGTTTTGCTGGAGCATAAGACCATAAGACATAGGAGCAGAATTAGGGCATCATGGCTGATTTGTCCCTCTGAACCCTATTCTCCTGCTTTCTCCCTGTGACCTTTGATGCTCTGTTTAATTAAGAACTCATCAACCCCTGCTTTAAACATACTCAGTGACTTGGCCTTCACAGCCACCTGCAGCAATGAATTCCACAGATTCACCACCCTCTGGCTAAAGGAATTCCCCCTCATCTCTGCTCTACATGGTCGACTCTCTACTCTGAGGCTCTGCCCTTTCGTCCTTGACTTACCCAGTACTGGAAACATCTTCTCCACATCCACTCCATCTAGACCTTTCACTATTCGATAGGTTTCAATGAGATACCATCCCCATTCTTCTAATCTCCAGCTAGTACACATTCAGAGCCAAAAATGATTGTCATACATTAACCCTTTCATTCATGGAATCATTTTTGTGAACCTCCTCTGGGCCCTCTCCAATGCCCGCACATCTTTTCTTGGATACTGAGCCCAATACTGCTTAATTTTTGTTGTGTTCTGTGTCGTTCTTCTGAGTTTTGTGGGTGTGCTACACTGGTGCAGGGATGTGTGGTGACTCTTGTGGGCTGTCCCCAGCGCATTTCCGGGTGTGCTAGTTGTCAACACAAGTTTCACTGTGTGTATCATCGTACACATGATAAATAAATCTAAGACCATAAGACTCGGGAGCAGAATTAAGCCTTCTATATCTAAATCTAATCTAATTTTAAACAATGAATAATCCACTAATTATAAGCAAGCGTAATTTGCAAAAGATTATCTTTGGTGGTCTCATTTAATTTCCACTCTCTGCTTTTCATCCTGTGCTGTAAACAAAGCAGAGGTTTACTGTAATGCAGCAGACACCAAACATCATCGCGTTTTTTGGATGATTTGGGTTAATTCCTGGAAGTTCCAACTCCATAATGTCATGGGAGGAATTGAGATTTTAGGAGGAGGGTCACATGAATCATCACAGTGTACAATGAACGGACACAGTGCTTGAAGCCAAGATAACTGAATGGCGCCCAACTTGCAATGTAACTGCCAGATCGAAAATCTGAAATGGTCAGTTTTGGCAAGTCCCCCACTGGAGCGGCTGGAAGCACAGACTAAGCAGCTGCAAACTGTGTTGTCTCTTGCTATTACAATGAGAAGGAAATGACTACATGCAGATAATGCTGGAAATGATGTTTATTTGGACATGTGTGGCCATTCAAATGGATCTACGGTAATTATGTCCAATAATTTCTCAACCCTCCCCTCTCTTCTTTTTTTTCCCATTCCCCATTCTGGCTCCCCCTTACCCCTCCTCTTCTCATCACTTCCCTGCTTCCCATCCTCCTTTGATTTTCCTTGCCCCATTTCCCTCTCCCGTCAGATTCTTTCTTCTTCAGCCCTGTCTATATCTCACCACCCAGCTTCTCACTTCGTTCCCCTCTCCCACCAACCTACCTTCCCCCTCACCTATCAATTGCCATCTGGTACCCCTTCCCCTCCCCCCACCTGAGTACTCTAGCTTCTTCCTCATTCCTTTCCAGCCCTCATGAAGGGTCTTAGCCCAAAACATCAACTCTTTATTCCTTTCCATAGATGTTGCCTGGCCTGCTGAGTTCCTCCAGCATTCTGTGTGTGTTGTTCTGGATGTCCAGCCTCTGCAGAATCGCTTTGTATTTATAATTGTGTGTCTTTTAGCTTTTCTGTTGCACATCACTGTTGGACTTAATTTTACCTTAAATTCCCTTCTCCCCTCCCTGACTCTCCCTCCCTCCTTCAGAGAAGAGAGTGGGCTGATTTTCAGCTTGCCAGCCTCACTACCCACCTTATCTGCTAAGCATGGTGTAATACTAGCAAGCTTGACCTGGCAGGGAGTTGTGCTCAGCCCACAAGTCTCAGCCAGGGCCAGACGTCAACACTGAGATGATTCCACGACAAATGGGTTCACTTTCAAGGGCTCTACAACGGATTTTGTTGGAACCGGAGTGACAGGGCTGAGGACGCTGCAGTTGATATACGAGTAGATGCAGTGTGTAGTGAGTCAATGTGGAAGGACAGGCAGATTATAGGACAGAATTGCTGTCAATAGGATAAGTTGAAGTGCAACAATAAGGGCACATTGAACATGATGATGAATGCACGGCTGAAGGCGTTATATTTGAATAAGGTAGATGATCTTGTAGCATGGTTAGAGATTGGCAGCTGTGATGTGGGCATCTCTGAGTCATGGGGAAAGATTGGCCAATTCTGTTCCTATATGTTATGGTCTATTATAGCGAGGAAAGTCTAGGCCAGACGGATGAGCTTCAGAATACAAGAACATCTCCTTAGAGCAGAGATGGGAAGGAATTTCTTTCGCTAGAGGGTGGTGAATGTGTGGAATTCATTGCTACGGTGGCTATGGAAGCTAAGTCATTGTATATATATGTAAAGTAGTGGTTGTCAGGGAGTCAAAGGTTATGGGGAGAAGTCAGGAGAATGGGATTGAGAAGGATTACAAATCAGCCATGATGGAATGGTGGTACAGATTTGATGGTCCAAATGGCCTAATTTTGTTCTTACGTTTTACTGTCTTATATTTCCAAAGATTTATCGGATTTCGAATAAACAAATACACTCTTTTATATAAAGGCGACTACTGAAGTCGTAAGCACTGCAATCTCCAAGGTAAACTCACCTTCACGGGAGGGAGAGCTTCTTCACTCAGAGGTGATGAGAGTGTGTAACAAGCTGTCAGCAGACATGGTGAATATGGATTCAATTGCAGTGTTTAAGAGAAATTTGGATAAGAAAATGGATGGGAGGAGTATGGAGGCCTATGGTCTGGGTGCAAGTCAATGGGACTAGGCAGTATAGCTGTTCAGCATGGGGTAGATGGGCCAAAGGGCCTACTTTGTGCAGTAGTGCTGTATGACTCTATAACTCTGGTCCAGAGCTTACATCTTTCCTATCTGTATCCCTCATGACTTTTTACACCTCTATCAAATCTTTCCTCAGTCTTCTACGTTCCAAGGAATAAAGTCCTAATCAACTCAGTCTTTCCATATAACTCTGGTTCTCCAGACCCAGCAACATCCTTATAAATTTTCTCTGTACTCTTTCAATCTTATTTATATCATTCCTTTAGTTAATTCACCAAAACTGCACACAATACTGCGTTAGGCCTCACCAATGCCTTAAACAATTTCAACATAACATCCCAACTCCTGTACTCAGTGCATTAATTTATGAAGACCAATGTGCCAAATGTTTTCTTAACGATCCTATCTACCTATGATGCCATTTTAAAAAAAAATCTGTCAGTATTCCTGGATCCTTCAGTTCTACTACATTCCTCAGTGCCCTACCGCTCATTAGTAGACCCACCCTGGTTGGTCCTCCTGAAGTGAAACATCTCAGACTTGTCTGCGTAAATTGCATCTGCCATTTTTCAGCCCATTTTTTCAGCAGGCCCAGATCCCACTGCAATCCAAGATAGTCTTCCTCGCTATCCACTACACCCCCAATCTTGGTGACACCCGCAAATTTGCTGATCCTGTTAATCACATCATCCAGATCATTGATATAGATAACAAACAATAACAGATCCAGCACCAATTCCTGCGGCACACTAATAGTTACAGGCCGCCAGAGAAACAACCATCTCCTACCACTCTCTGGCTTCTCCTGTGAAACCAATATCTAATCCAATTTACTATCTCATCTTGAATGCCAAGCAGCTGAACCTTCTTGACCAATCTGCCATGCAGTATCTTGTCAAAGACCTTGCTACAGTCTATGTAGACCACATCCACTGCCTCTCTTTCATCAACTTTCCTGGTAACTTCCTCAAAAAACTCTATCAGATTGGTTAGACATAATCCACCCATGCACACAACCACACTGACTATCCCTGATCGGTCCTATAATTTCCTCTTTAACAGAAGAGACACTTTCCACAAAAAAAAACCGCAAGTTGCTTCCATGTCCGGTGCTGTGCTTCAGATTATCCAAGCACCAAAAGCAGTAATTAATGGAAAAGGAGAGACGGGGAGTGCACTCAGAAGTGATGTCTCACTGATTCTATTCTAAGTGAACCCTTACTCCCAGAGTGAAGCAGTTAGAATGCCAGTTCCACACTCCACTCCAAGCATAGCTTGGTGCCAAAAATATTTGTGGTTCAGCAAGGCCTCACTGAGCGTCATTTCCTTCTACTATCATTAACTGGATCATCAGCTTTGAAAGCCACAAAATGACAGCGTACTTCTCTCAGTGGACGGGGAGCCTTGTGGAAGAGCGGAATCAGCCCAGAGAGAAGATTGCCAATTTCTTCCTCTGAATTAATGCAAAGACTATGAATAAAAGTTTTCCAAGATTAAAGCTTATCATGTGTACCATGAAAAGTGTTGTTTTGCATCAATGACGGACACAAAAATTGTGCAGGGCGCAGACTGCAAGTGTCATAGAACATTGTAGCACTGTACAGATCCTCCGACCCATGATGTTGTGCCAACCTTCTGACCTACTCTAAGATCAATCTCACCATACCCTCCTACATAGCCCTCCATTTTTCTATTCTCTATGTGCCTGCCTAAGAGTCTCTTTCATGCCCCTAATGTCTCTCCCACCACCTCTGGCACCACTCTCTGTAAAAACCCTGACATTCCCCCCCCCCCATACTTTCCTCAAATCACTTTATTAATCACCTTATACAACCCCTAAAATTAGCCATTTCTGCCCTGAGCAAAAGTCTCTGGCTCACCACTCAGTCTATACCTCTAAATGCCGCTCTGCTTCCAGCGCCAACATAGCACACCCACACTCCCTAACTCTAACTTGTACGTCTTTGGAATGTGGGAGGAAATGGGGAATCTGGAGGGTTAGTAACATATGGGCGTTCTGTGTTGAAAATTCAAAGCCACATTAGACATTTCTTCTCATCTAATGCCTGCAGCAGTTACACATATGAGACAGTGACCCCTGCAAGCAGACATCATGTCACTGGAAACATCAGCTCTACATCTATTCCATCAATCCTATTAAGATTTTTGTGATTAATTTAAACAACATTAAAACCATAAGACATACGAGCAAAATTAGGCCATTTATCTTATTGAATCTGCTCTGCCATTCCATCATTGCTAATTTATTTTCCCTCTCAAACCTATTCTCCTGGCTTCTACCTATAAACATTTGTTAATGTATAATTTATCATAAATTCTATTGTATTTCTTGGACGCCCAAACTAATCAAGAACCTATCAACCTCTGCTTTAAATTTACCCAATGACTTGGCCTCCACAGCTGTCTGAGGCAATAAATTTCAGTTTCACCACCCTCTGGATAAAGAAATTCTACCTCATATCTGTTCTAAACAGATGTCCTGTTCTGAGGCAGTGCCTTCTGGGTCTGGACTTAATCACTGGTTCTGAAAGAGGTGGCTAAAAGGTGGCTCAACAATGAATAGATTCTGGAATGGTTCTTGAAGACTGGAAAATTGCAAATGTCACTCCACTCTTCAAGAAGGGAGGGAGGCAAAAGAAAGGAGAGTATAGAACAGTTAGTCTGACCTCAGTGGTTGGGAAGAATTAGAGCCGATTGTTCAGGATGTGGTTTCAGGGATACTTGGAAGCACATGATAAAATAGGCTATAGTCAGCCTCAAGGGAAAATCTTGCCTGACAAACCTGTTGGAATTCTTTGAAGAAATATCCAGCAGGTTAGACAAAGGAGAATCAGTTGATTTTGTATACTTGGATTTTTGCAGGGCCTTTGATAAGGTACCATACATGAAGCTGCTTAACAAGCTATGTGCCCATGGTTTTACAGCAAAGATTCTAACATTGATAAAGCAGTGATTGATGGGCAGGAGGAAAAGAGTAAGAAAAAAGGGAGCCTTCTCTGGTTGGCTGCCGGTGGCGAGTGCTGTTCCACAGGGGTCTGTGTTAGCACCGTTTCTTTTTATGTTTTACGTTGCATGTAAAAAGTATTCATCCCACTTGAAAGTTTTCATGTCTTATTGTTTTGCAACATTGAATCACAGTGGATTTAAATTGTCTTTTTTGACACTGATCAACAGAAAAGACTCTTGTGTCTGAGTGAAAACAAATTTCTACAAATGAGTCTAAATTCATTACAATTATTTAACACAAAATAATTGATTGCATAGTTATTCAGTAGATGCACCTTTGACAGCATTTACAGCCTGGAGTCTGTGTGGACAGGTCTCTCTCAGCTTTGCACATCTGGACACTGCAATTTTTCCCCCTTCTTTACAAAATCACACAAACTCTGTCAGATTGCATGGGGACTGTGAATGTAAGAGCCTTTTTCAAGCCCAGCCACAAATTCTCAATTGCTTTGAGGTCTGGACTCTGACTTGGCCACTCCAAGACATTAACTTTGTTGTTTTTAAGCCATTGCTATGTAGCTTTGGTTTTATCCTTGGTGTCATCGTCTTGCTGGAAAACAAATCTCCTCTCAAGTCACACTTCTCTTGCAGACTGCGTCAGGTTTTCCTCCAGGATTTCCCTGTATTTTGCTGCATTCATTTTACTCTCTACCTTCACAAGCCTCCCAGGGCCTGCTGCAGTGAAGCATCCCCACAGCATGATACAGCCACCACCATGCTTCATGGTGGGCAGTGTTTGGCTTACACTAAATATATCATTTAGTCTGATGGCCAAAAGGCTCAATTTTGGTTTCATTCTTCCAGCTGACTTTAGAATCTCCGACATACCTTCTGGCAAACTCTAGCTGAGACTTCATTGAATATTTTTCAACGGTGACTTTCTCTTTTCCACTCTCCCATAAAGCCATGACTGGTGAAGCACCTGGGCAGCAGATGTTGTATGCAAAGTCTCTCCCATCTCAGCCACTGAAGCTTGTAACTCCTCCAGAGTCATCAGAGGCCTTTTGGTGGCCTCCCTCACTAGTCCCCTTCTTGCAGGGCCACTCAGTTTTTGAGGACAGCCTGCTCTAGGCAGATTTACAGCTGTGCCATATTCTTTCCACTTCTTGATGATTGACTTAACTGTACTCCAAGGGATATTCAGTGACTTGGGAAATTTTCTTGTATCCATCTCCTGACTTGTGCTTTCATGAGTTGCTTGGGGTGTTCTTCTGTTTTCATGATGTAGTCTTTGCCAAGATACTGACTCACCAGCAGTTGGACCTCCCAGATACAGATGTACTTTTACTACAAACAAATGAAACACCTTGACTGCACACAGGTCTCCAAAAACAGACCTCCATTTAACTAATTATGTGACTTCTAAGAATCAATTGGCCACACTAATGATGATTTGGTGCGTCTTATTAAAGTGGATGAATATTTATGCTATCAAATTATTTTGTGCTCTATATTTGTGATTAATTTAGATCACTTTGTAGAGATCTGCTTTCACTTTGAAATGAAAGTCTTTTTCTGTTGATCAATATCAAAAAAGCCAAACTAAATCCACTGTGATGCGATGTTGTAAAACAATAAAACATGAAAACTTCCAAGGGGTGTGAATACTTTTTATAGGCTTTTTATGTCAGTGACTTTGGTGATGGAATTGATGGCTTTGTTGCAAAGTTTGCAGACAATATAAAGATAGGTAGAGGGGCAGGTAGTTTGGAGGAAAAAGAGAGGCTATAGAAGGAGGTAGACAGATTAGGAGAATGGGCAAAGAAATGGCAGATGGAATACAGTGTGGCAAAATGGATGGTCATGCATTTTGGTAGAAGAAATTAAAGGATTGACTATTTTCTAAATGGGGAGAAAATACTAATATCTGAAGCACAAAGGGATCTGGGAGTCCTTGTGCAGGATTCCTAAAGGTTAATTAAATAAAAGGTTAAAGGTTAACCAGCCCAAGATCTTAAGGCACAAACTAACGGAGATGGGAGTAGACTCTCACATGGTGGATTGGATAGTGGACTACTTGACAGATAGACCTCAGTATGTGCGGTTGGGAGACTGTAGGTCTGACACGGTGGTAAGCAGCACAGGGGCGCCGCAGGGAACCGTACTCTCTCCGGTCCTGTTCACCCTGTACACATCAGACTTCCAATATAACTCGGAGTCCTGCCATGTGCAGAAGTTCACTGATGACACGGCCATAGTGGGGTGTGTCAGGAATGGACAGGAGGAGGAGTATAGGAAACTGATACAGGACTTTGTGATATGGTGCAACTCAAACTACCTGCGTCTCAATATCACCAAGACCAAGGAGATGGTGGTGGACTTTAGGAGATCTAGGCCTCATATGGAGCCAGTGATCATTAATGGAGAATGTGTGGAGCAGGTTAAGACCTACAAGTATCTGGGAGTACAGTTAGACGAGAAGCTAGACTGGACTGCCAACACAGATGCCTTGTGCAGGAAGGCACAGAGTCGACTGTACTTCCTAAGAAGGTTGGCGTCATTCAATGTCTGTAGTGAGATGCTGAAGATGTTCTATAGGTCAGTTGTGGAGAGTGCCCTCTTCTTTGTGGTGGCATGTTGGGGAGGAAGCATTAAGAAGAGGGACGCCTCACGTCTTAATAAGCTGGTAAGGAAGGCGGGCTCTGTCGTGGGCAAAGTACTGGAGAGTTTAACATCGGTAGCTGAGCGAAGGGCGCTGAGTAGGCTACGGTCAATTATGGATAACTCTGAACATCCTCTACATAGCACCATCCAGAGACAGAGAAGCAGTTTCAGCGACAGGTTACTATCGATGCAATGCTCCTCAGACAGGATGAAGAGGTCAATACTCCCCAATGCCATTAGGCTTTACAATTCTACCGCCAGGACTTAAGAACTTTTTAAAAGCTATTATTAATGCTTTTTGAGATAGTGATTTAGATGCATATCATATTTTTTTACTGAGTTAAGTATTGTATGTAATTAGTTTTGCTACAACAAGTGTATGGGACATTGGAAAAAAGTTGAATTTCCCCATGGGGATGAATAAAGTATCTATCTATCTATCTATCTATCTATCTAATTTGCAGGTTGAGTCAGATGTAATGTTAGCATTCATTTCAAGTGAACTAGAATATAAAAGCAAGAATGTTACGTTGAAACCTGATAAAGCACTGGTGAAGCCTCACTTGGAGTATTGTGAGCAACTTCGGGCCCCTTATTTTGGAAAAGGTGTGTTGTAACTGGAGAGGGTTCAAAGGAGGTTCACAAAAATTATTCCAGGATCCAGTGGCTTATCATTTGAAGACTGGTGGCTCTGGGCCTGTATTCACTGGAATTCAGAAGAATGAGGGTGACCTCATTGAAACCAATCAAATGGTGAACGGCCTTGATAGAGTGGATGTGGAGAAGATGTTTCCTATGGTGGGTGTGTCTAGGCCCAGAGGACACAGCCTCAGAATAGAGGGTTGTCCTTTTACCACAGAGATGGAGGAATTTCTTTAGCCAGAGAGTAGTGTACCTGTGGAATTCATTGCCAAAGGCAGCTATGGAGGACAAATTTTTATGTATATTTAAGGCAGAAGTTGATGGATTCCCAATTAGTGAAGGTAAGAAGGGATACAAGGTGGGGGAGGGGAGTCAGGAGATAGGGGCTGAGAGGGAAAATGGTGGAGCAGTCTCGATGAGCCAAATAGCCTAACTCTGCCCCCACAGCTTGTGGTCTGATGGTCTCATAAGTTTACTTTTTTGCCCTGAATAAATTCATCACCTTTCTCAACATCCAAAGTTCTCTTACCTTGTCCTTCCTTCTGACTGGAACGTACTTGTCCTGTACTCTGTGCAGTTGGTCTTTAAATAGCCTCCAGATGTCAGATGTGGACTTGCCCAAAAGACAACTGTTCCCAATTAACTCTCCCCTGTGGGGAACAGAAGGCATCTGCCCTCATAGTCAACAGCAAGCTATCAAATGATGCATCTTCTGCTAACTTCCATATTTCCATATGGCGCAAAATAAGGCAATTTTAACCAGCTGAATGTATGCTAATTCATTAGAGTAATCCTATTCCCCATTAACTTTGTTTGCTACCTACCCATACCACTTCCTTGTGAACTCTAGTCAGAATACTCTGCTCATCTACAGACTGCAGACAATTTAGAGAGGGTGATCAACCTACCAACCCGCATGTCTTTGGGATAGAAACATAGAAAACCTACAGCACAATACAGGACCTTCAGCCTACAATGTGCCGAACATGTACTTACTTTAGAAATAACCTGGGGTTACCCATAGCCCTCTATTTTTCTAAGCTCCATGTGCCTATCCAGGAGCCTCTTAAAAGACCCTGTCGTATCCACCTCCACCACTGTTGCCGGCAGCCCATTCCACACACTCACCACTCTCTACATAAAAAACTTACCCCCGACATCTCCTCTGTACCTACTTCCAAGCACCTTAAACCTGTGCTCTCTCGTGTTAGCCATTTCAGCTCTGGGAAAAGGCCTCTGACTATCCACACGATCAATGCCTCTCATCATCTTATGGACGTGGAGTGAAACTGGAGCTCATGGAGAAAACGCATATGGTCACAGCGAGAACACACAAGCTCCATGCAGACAGCTCCTGTGTTTCTTGAGCTATGAGGCAGCAGCTTTGACAGTTGTGCCTGAAGCTTAAATAGGCCCTTTCCTAACATGCCAGAATATAGAACATTGCAGCACAGTGCTGGCCCCTCAGCCCATGATGTTGTCCCTTCCCTCCTACATAGCCCTCCGTTTTCCTATCATCCATATTGAACATAGAGCTTAGAAGAGTACAACACAGAAACAGGCCATTCAGCCCACAATGTTGTGCTGAACCAGTTAAAAAAGTAAATCAAAAACACCCTACACCATGTTCATATCCCTCCATCTTCCTCATGTTCATGTGCCTATCCAAACATCTCTTAAAATCCTCTACTGTATTTACCTCTACCATCATACCAGGCAGTACATTCCAGGCATCTGCCAGTCTCCGAGTGAAAAAAACCCTACCTCTCACATCCCCTTCAACCTATTCCCTCTTACCTTCAATGCATGACATTACAACCCTGAGAAACAGATACTCTCTGTGCACTCTCTCTAGGCCTCTCATAATCTTGTAAATCTCTATCAGATCTCCTCTCAGCCTCCAATGCTACAGAGAAAACAACTTAACTTTATCCAGACTCTCATGATAGCACATGCCCTCTAAACCAAGCAGCATCCTGGTGAACCTCCTCTGCACCCTCTCCAAACCTTCCACATCCTTCCTATAGGGGGGGGGGGGGGCGACCAGAACCGTATGCAATACACCAGATGTGGCCCCACCAGAGTTTTATAAAGTTGCAACATAACCTCATAACTTTTGAACTCAGTGCCACGACTAATAAAAGCAAGCATTCCATAAGCCTTATGTACCACCTTATCGACCTGTGTAGCCACTTTTAAGGAGTTATGAACTTGAATCTCAAGATCTCTCTGCTCAGCAACGCTGTTAATGATCTTGCCCTTAACGGTGCACTGTTTCACAGGCCATCTCAGCCACAGGTTATATCTTCCTGTATTCTTTGCCAGTCTTCTACATTTTCCACAACTCCACTAATCTTGGTGTCACCCTCAGACTTACAATTCCACCCATCTACATGGTCATCCAGGTCATTTATATACATCTTAAACAGCAGAGGTTCCCGCACAGATCACTATGGAATTCCACTAAATAGAGGCCTCCAGTTTGAATAAGTCCCTTCAAACACTACCCTCTGCCTTCTATGCACAAACCAGTTTGTGAATCCAAATGGCCAATTCGCTACAGACCCCATGCATCCTGATCTTCTGGATTAGCCTCCTGTGAGGGACTTTGTCAAACGCCTTACTAAAATCCATGTAGACAACATCCACTGCCCCACCCTCATCAATCTCTCTCATCACCTTGTCAAAAAAACTCAGTCAAGTTGATAAGGCATGACCTGCCACACACAAAGCCATGCTGGTTTCCTAATTAGGCCGAGGGTTTCCAAATACACATATATGCTATCCCTAAGAATTTTCTCCAGCAGTTTCCCTACAATTGACGTGAGACTCACCAGTCTATAGTTCCCAGGATTTTCCTTGTTCTCTTCTTAAATAGAAGTACAACATCAGCCACTCGCCAATCCTCTGGGACCTCACCTTGGCTGGAGAGGATACAAAGATACTGGTCAAGGGCCCAGCTATCTCATCTCTTGCCTCCTTCAATAACCTGGGTAAATCCCATCAGGTGGGGTCTTATCCACCTTAATACTCCATAGAAGGCCCAACACTTCCTCCTCCTTGACCTCTAAACACCCTAACGTATTTATAAGCTCAGCACTGAACTTATGTCTATTTAAGAGTCTCTTAACTTCCTTTAATGTATCTACCACATCTGGCATGGCATTCTATGCACCCGCCACTCTCTCTGTAAAAAACTTACCTTTGCCATCCTCGTTATATTTTTGTCCAATCATCTTAAAATTATACCTCCTTCTATTGGCCATTTCAACTCTGGAAAAATGTCTCCAGCTGTACACTCGATCTATGTGCCATATCATCTTGTACACTTGTATCAAATTGCCCCTCATCCTTCGTTTTCACTCCAAAGAAAAAAAGTACTAGCTCACTTGACCCACTTCTGGACCGCACCCCTCCATACCATCCCATGCATGTATTTCTCTTTTCAAATAATTGCTGTGGTTTGAATAGAAAGGTCTGGAAGTTATGAGCTGACTAAAGTCTGTCAGGATAATGGAGGAATCAGGGAGAAGAAGTTAACAGGAACAGCATTGTCATTCACACTGTAGGATATGGAGCCCAGCACTGCAAGGCAAAAGCATAAAAATTCAAATGAACATGACAGCTATCTGATTTACTCACAGGGGTGAGGTATAACCAAAATGAATGTTGGGCTGAATTTCACTTTAGCGTGGACGGTTTTCCTGTGGGTGATGCAATGCTCCCAATGCATAACCACAACTACAATGAACACGGTCAATGAGTGCATGGGAACACCAACACTTGTGCATTCCCTTTGTGAGCACACACCGTCTTGATGTGGAAGGAGGTTGCCGCTCTTCACTGCTACTGGAATCCTTGCATCTGATGCCATGGGACTCATTTCCCTACAAAGCATGTGGTGGTTCAAAGAAGATGACTCACCACCACCACAAGGGCATCCATGGGTGGGAAATAAATGTCAGTGATGATAAAAAGGTGAATTCATTCAAAATAAAGAGTTGAATGATGGAGTCATGGAGAACTACAACACACAAACAGGCACTTTAGCCCAAACAGTAGGTGCCAAACTATTCTGCCTGGTCGTGAAGGTCAGCGGTGCATATGGGTGAGAAAGGACATCTGCAGTACAGGCCTCCATTCTGTGCTTGAAGGTCATATGAACAGGAGGCACGAGGACTGGTCAGACAGAGCAAGGGCCAGTCAGTCGATGCGCCCTGACCTTGAGCCTGGAGTTCATGGCTAGTCTGGGGGTCGACACCTAAGACTGGAAGCCAAAGCGTAGAGGTTGGACGCCCCTTCTGGAGTTGGAGAACTGTCTGTTTGTGTAGGTGGATGGGGGAGGGAGGAAAGAGTTTTGTTTTGCTGTTATTATTCTGCTGCTTGTTGTGTTCTCCATTGTTCTACCAAGCATTGTGGGCATGCTATGTTGGCATCAAAATGTGTGATGACACTTGTGTCCAGCACATAACTGGATGTGTTGGGGACAGCCGGCAAGTGTCGCCACACAGAAGGACGTCCTTTTAGTACAGTGATGAGGAGGAATTTCTTTAACAGGAGAGTGGTGAACCTGTGCAATTCATTGCCTCAGACAGCTGTGGAGGCCAAGTTATTGAGTATATTTAAAGCAGAGGTTGATAGATTCTTGATTAGTAAGGGCATCAAAAGTTATAGGGAGAAGTCAAGAAAAGTGGGTTGAGAAGGATAACAAATCAGCCAAGATGAATTGGCAGTGCAGATGCAATGGGCTGTATGGCCTAATTCTGCTCCCGTGACTTATGGTCTTATGATTTGGCCCATATCCCTCTAAACCTCTCACATCCATGTACCTATTCAACAACCTACCTTAACCACTCCCACTGTCAGCTCATTCCCTTTAGCGACCACATGTAACGCTGCGGAAAGGCCTGCGTTCTATGATCTCATACACCTCTGTAAGGTCATCCCTCATTCTCCTATGCTCCTTTGAAAATGTCCCAACCTGCTCAACCTTTCTCCATACATTAGTCCACCAAGTCCTGGCAACATCTTCGTAAATCTCCTCTACAATCTTTCCAGCTCAATCACATTGTTCCTGTAGCAGGGTAGCCAAATGATGTATTAGGCCTTTGGAAACAACCAATAACCACACATCTGCTTACACTCCATTGTACGGGTCGACTCTTTCCGCTCAACACTCCTAGAAAAAGTACCACTGAAAAACCCCAAAATCCAAGTTTATTGCTGACATAGACGCACATACACAGGGGTATAAAGACCATGAAAGTTAGCTGTCCGCAGCAAGAGTACATTCCAAGACGAGGACAAACGTAACATTATTAATTATAGATTACTTACACGTGTACAAAGTACATGGCAAAGTAAGTACAATGACATGAGTGGAAGATTGAGAGAGAAGGAAATATATAGTCTGAGGTAATGCTAGGGTTAACATAGAACAGCACAGTACACGTTCTTCGACCCACCATGTTTTGCCATGCTGATCCTATTCTAATATCAATCTAAACCCTGTTCAGTTCAAGAATCTGATGGCAAAGGGGGAGAAACTGCTGTTGAGGTGTGGGTGTTCAGGTTCGTGTACCTCCTGCCTGATGGCAGGAATGAAAAGAGGGTATGGCCAGAATGGTGGAGTTCACTGATCGTGGATTCCACCTTCCTGAAGCAGATGTCCTTAATGTCCTGGTTGGCATTCAAACAAGTCCCCACCATGCAAGATTGGAGAATTGGGCAGTTTTCCTTCCCCATGGGCCAAGGTGCCTGAACTGTGCTATACTACTCTGTGTATTATGTATAGCTTATTTAATGACAGAAATGCAAAGGGTAAAAGTGCAGTCGCTCAACCTCCTGAAATACCAATGTCGATCCTACCTTCAGGCATTAGGGATTGAGTTGTAGGTCACCTTTCATCTCTTTGGGTTCCCAGGATTATTTATTCATTTACTATTATATGCACAGCTAGTCTTCTTTTGGACATCAATTGTTTATGCATAGTTTTTTATGAATTCTACTACATTTTTCCATAAATGCCTCAAAGTAAATGAATCTCCAGGCTGTATTTGGTGATATATAGGTACACATTTTGATAATAAATATACTTCGTAGTTGGAATAATAACAAGTCCCTGCTATGAAAGCTTGGAGAATTGGTGGTTCTCTTTGTCGGTGGACTGAATGGCCTGTACTGTTTTCTCTGTTTGATGTACAGTTTATTTAATTACAGATATGCAAAACAGCCACCATTTATCTTCTTCTGCACATTGCTTGCTTGTCAGTCTTTGTCTTTAATTATGTTTATATTTTCATAAATTCTGTTGTATTTCTTTATTTTCCTGTGAATGCCTGCAGGAAAATGAATCTCAAGGTAGTATATAGTGACATATATGTACTTTGATAATAAATTTATTTTGAAATTTGAACTCCTGCATCAGCTCAAACATGCAACTCTTCAAAAGTCAGCAAACAATCTGCTGGAAGAACTGAGCAGCATCTATCAGAGGAACAGAACTATCCACGTTTCTGATTTAAACACTGCATCACCTGGAGCATTCCTTCCCTCCATAGCTACTGCTTTTCCAGCAGATTGTTCATTGTTCTCAATTCCAGCACCAGTGGTGACAACCACATACATTGATAATCTCTGACTTTTGAAGGATTGCTGACTTCTGCAAATGTGAAAATATGTAATGCATTTTGCAAAACCTATCAACCCTATATACTAAAATGTACATTACAATATTTTTCTGATCTAACATTGTTAGAGCTTGTTTGAAAATCCCACCTCTACTGCACCCCGCTAAAAGATTCCCAAAGACTGTCAGTATAACTTTGTTCCCCTTTCTACAGAGGAACTGTCTGACCTGCAGAGTACTTCTGCTTTCTGCAATGTTGACATCCATTTCACGAGGACTAGAATATAAAAGCAAGGATGTAATGTTGAGGCTTTATAAGACATTGTTTAGACCGTTCTTGCAGTATTGTGAGCAGTTTCCAGCCCCTGATCTAATAAAGGTGTGCTGGCATTGGATAGAATCCAGAGGGTGTGCATAAAAATGATCCCAGGAATGAAAAGATTAATGTGTGAGGAGCATTTGATGACTCTGGGCCTGCACTCACTGGACTTCAGAAGATCTCATTGAAATATAGTGAACATTGAAAGGCCTGAATAGAGTGGATGTGGAAAGGATGTTTCCTATAGTGGGGGAGTTTAGAACCAGAGGGTACAGCCTCAAAGTATCAGGACTTCCATGTAAAACAGAGAAGAGGGGAGATTTCTTTAGCCAGAGGGCGGGAAGCCTGTGGAATTTAATTCCCCTTGAAGGCTGTGGAAACCAAGTCATTTGGCTTATTGAAAGCAGAGGTTGATAGGTTCTTCATTAGTTGGGGTTTCCAAGAAATACAGTAGAATTTATGAAAAACTATACATAAGCAAGTGAGAAGGCAGGGAGAAGGCAGGAGAATGGGCTTGAGAGGGAAAATAAATCGGCCATAATGGAATGGTGGTGCAGACTCGATGGGCTGAAGGACCTAATTCTGCCCCTATGTCTTTTGGTTTTATGATTTTTCCACCTAGTATTGCAGGTTAAGAACTTTTTCACCACAAATGATGTCCAACATAAACATGCATGGGCTGTGTTTAGTGAGCCAGAGCACCTGTTTGACTCTGGCAGTAATTTTTAGACACTAGAATTTCATTGACTGCCTTTAAAAGCTTCCTGTGATTTTTATCAGCTATGATTCATGTGTGCACCAGTGATTCAGAGGATGTACCACATTCCATCAGAGTGAAATACTCATTGAATTCCTGTAAACCAGAGGCATTCGTTACTTACTTTCTAAAATATATTTTTCACTTACCAGGCACACAGGAAATTTTTTAAAAGGGTTTTCCTGTCAACAATATCTCATGAGATTTCAGTTGAATGGAGGAATCGGAGGAGATCACAGACAGTCTGAGTGTAAGTCAATTAGATTTTAACTTGAGTTAACTGCAGCTCTATGGGACATACAGTATATTCAGTGGCCACTTTTTTAGGTACATCTGCTCACTAAGACAAAAATATAATCAAGCAATCATGTGGCAGCAACTCAGTGTGTAAAATCATGCAGATATTTTCATGAGGTTCATTTGTTGTTCAGACTAAACATCAGAGTGGGGAAGATATATGATCTAAGTGACTTTGACCATGGAATGATTGTTGCTACCAGAAGGGGTGGTTGAGTATCTCAGAAACTGCTGCTTCCTGGGATTTTCACTCACAACAGTCTTTAGAGTTTACAGGGAATGGTGTGAAAAGCAAAAAACATCCAGCGAGTGGCAGTTCTATGGGTGGAATTACCTTGTTAATGAGAGAGGTCAGAGGAGAATGGCCAGGCTGGTTCAAGCTGACAGGAAGGCGATAGAGACTCAAATAACCACGTTACAACAGAGGTATTCAGAAGAGTATCTCTGAATACACAATATGGTGAACCTTGGCATGGATGGGTTACAGCAACAGAAGGCCATGGACGTACACTCAGTAGCCACTTTATTAGGTACAAGAGATAAATAATGAAGTGGCCACTGAGTGTAATTTCCTTTTTCCCTTGTTGTTTTGATCTTGAATTGAATGCATTAAATTCTTGCTTGGTTTTTCTTGATGAAACCTTAGTGTTTCTACTCTTCTTCTCTTTATTTTTCATGACGAATAATTTTCTGGACATTACTAGCTGCAAACTTAACATCCTATTTGAGATTTGTTTTTGCCTTCACTCCAGGAACTCCAGCTAGCCACCCATTGTTATGGGCCTAATTTTCCTGCACGCTATTATAAGTTAACCATATCACTTCCTCTGTATTGTTTCCACCAATTACTATGCCACAATAATGTGACAGTGGAGAAGTACTTCTCTTTCATAATGCCAAATCATTGCTTTTTGTTTCCTCATGGAGTCAGGGAGCACAACAGAACAATCACCAGAGCCCAAGAAGAGCAGGGTGAGATTCCTCAATGACTATCGTCCAATTACGCTCACATCTATTGTGATGAAGTGCTTTGAGAGGTTGGTAATGCTCAGAATTAACTCCTGCCTAAGCAAGAATCTGGACCTACTGAAAACTGCCACAATAGGTCTACAGCATATGCAATTTCACTGGCTCTCCACTTGGCCTTGGATCACCTAGACAACAGTAACAACTATGTCAGGCTGTTGTTTATTGATTACAACTCAGCGTTCAACACAATCATTTCCTCAGTTCTAATCAACAAGCTCCAAATCCAGGCCTCTGTAACTCCATCTGCAACTGGATCCTTGACTTCCTCACTGGGAAACCACAGTCTGTGCAGATGAGAAATACCATCGCTTCTTCTCTGGCAATCAACACTGGCACATCTAAAAGATATGTGCTCAGCCCACTGCTCTACTCTCTCTACATCCATGAGTGCGTAGCTGGGCACAGCTCAGACACTATCTATATACTTGCTGATGAACCAACTACTGTTGGCAGAATTTCAGATGGTGACTGGGAGACATAAAGGAGCGAGATACAACAGCTGGTTGAGTGGTGTCTCAACAACAACCTGGCACTCAACAGCAGTAAGACCAAGGAACTGACTGTGGACTTCAGAAAGGGGAAATCGAGGGAACACACACCAATCCTCATAAAGGAAGTAGCAGTGGAAAGGGAGAGCAGTTTCAAGTTTTTGGGTGATAACATCTCTAAAGACTTATCTTGGACCCAAATATTGATGCAATTACAAGGAAAGTGCTTATCCAAGCTTCTCTTAAAAGTCAAGCCTGTTTCTGTGCTGTAATGTTCTATGGAAATCAAAACCACTTCCATGGCAACTCATTCCACACTATCACCACCCTCAGAGTCAAGAAGTTACTTCACCTTTCACTTTATCTAGTTCAAGTCTCATCCTACCTCAGTGGAAAAAGCATACTTGCAATTAACCTGTTTAAACCCTTCATAATTTTGTGTACCTCTATCCAATTTTAACTCATTCTCCTACGATTCAGGGAATAAATCCCAACCTATTTGACCTTTCCCTATTACTCAGGTTCTCAGGTACCGGAAACACCCTTGCAATTTTTCTTTGTACTCTTTTGATCTTATTGATATCTTTCCGGGTAGGCAGGTGACTAACTGCACTCAATACACCAAATTAAGCCTCAGCAAAGTCTCATATAACTTCATCACAACATCCCATCTCCTGTACTCAATTCTTTGATATACGAAGGTCAATATGCCAAAAGTTGTCTTTACAACCTTATCTACCTGTGACAGCTCTTCAAGTAATTATGGATCTGTATTCCCAGATCCCTCAGTGCCCTTCTGTTCCCTGTGTAAGGCCTACCCTGGTTTGTGCAACACCACACACTTGACGGCATTAAACTCTATTTGCAATTTTTCCAGCTCTCGCTGCAAGCTTTGATGGTCTTCCTCACTGTCCACTACACCCCTAATCTTGGTGTCACCATTCACAAGTTGGAAGAAAGGAACCTCTCCCATAATCGAGTGAACTTTTGTCCATTATTCTACCAGCATGGGGGTAGAAGAGAAACATTGTACTAAACACTAATTAGGCCACAGCTCAAGAATTGTGTAGATTTGGCGAGCAGACTATATGAAGGATGTGACAGCACTACAGAGGGTGAAGTACCGCATATTTACAAATATGTAACTGGGGCTGGAGATTCAAAGCTATGACTGTTGAGGCTGGAGTTGCTTATTCTTTTGAGGGTGTGCAGGAAGACAGAGGTATCCAGACACCTTCTCCTCCATAGTTGACTGGCATGGTATCATTGTGGTTAGTACGTTGCTTTACAGTACCAGCTCCATTTCTACCGCTGTCCGAAGGGAGTTTATACATTTTTTCTGTGACCATGTGGGTTTCCTCCCACGTCCCAAAGAGACATAGAAGCTAGGGTTAGTAAATTGAGGGCATGCTATGTGGGCACCACAAGCATGGAGACGCTTGTGGGCTGCCCAGTACAATCCTCACTGATTTGATTTGACACAAATGACACATTTCACTGTAAGTTTCGATGTACATATGACAAATAAAACTAAAATCTTTCAAGAGGTCTATAGGGAAAACAGAAAGGACCACTTCCCCTGACAGGTTTGGGATTGATGTTGGGGATTGATATTAGCTGGAGGGATTAGAAGAAATTTGAGAGAAATTTGCAAATTTGAACCTTGCTATCTGCAAGAATGCTGGGGGCTGAAGCCCTCACAGCATTTAAATGTTACCTGGACGGCCATCTGTTGTGACCTGCATCGCTAAGAAGACCTAGGAGTTGACAGTTGGCAAAATTCCATCTTCCCAAGAACATCCTGGTGCAGTAAAACACTGCCATCGTAGCGAGCATTACTGTCGGGTTTGGTGTAGCATCCTCTCAAAATATATGGAAACTACAGAAAAAATCATTAGCTGCAGTAATTGCTCTCAAAACAGTATATGGTAACATATGCATACTTTGATAATAAATTTACTTTGAAACAAAAACTTCATGCCACATTAAAAGGTTCCTCCCAAAAGCAGTTAATCTGATGAGTTAACCATTCTCGTGAGCACATTCCCTCCAGCCCTCTGTACCTCAGGCTCAGCACCTCACTGTCATCACTTCCAACCTTTTTTTAATAATGCAGTTTACGTTGTAAATACAAGCTGATATTTAGGAATCTATGCATATTTTGTTCCATACCCATACATATAACTTCATTTCTTGATCCCCAAACATGAGAAAATCTGCAGATGTGGTAAATCGAAGGCAGCACACATGAAATACAGGGGGAACACCAGACAGAATCTCAGGAAAGGATTAAAGAGTTTTGGTGAAAGGCCCTCAATCAGGACTGGAAAGAAAGATGAGAAGTCAGAGTAAGAAGCTGGGGAGTGGGGAAGAAGAGGTACAAGGTGGTTGGTGATAGATGAAACTGGGCGAAGGGAAAGGGGGTGCGGGGGTGAAGTTAAAAGCTGGGAAGTTGATAGTTAAAGGGCTGGAAAATGCCATCTCCTTCTCTCAGTTCCTAATTACTGCTGCATCTGCTCTCAGGATGAGGTTTTTCATTCCAGAACAAATGAGATGTCCTCCTTCTTCAAAGACAAGGGCTTTCCTTCTTCCACCATCAACACTGCCCTCACCCACACCTCTTCCATTTTACATACATCTGCCCTCACCCCACCGTCTCATCACCAGGGATAGGGTTCCTCTTGTCCTCACCTACCACCCCATTAGCCTCCGCGTCCAGCACAAAATTCTCCGTAACTTCTGCCATCTCCAACAGGAACCCGCCACCAAGTAATCTTTACCTCCTCCCCACCCTCCCACTTTCTGCTATCTCCTGGGATTACTCCCTATGCAACTCCCTTCCCACTGATCTCCCTCCTGGCACTTATCCTTGCAAGCAGAACAAGTACCACACCTGCCCCTACACCTCCTCCCCCACCACCATTCAGGACCCCAGACTGTCCTTCCAGGTGAGGCAACACTTCACCTATGAGTCTGTTGAGGTCATCGGTGCTCCTGGTGCAGCCTCCTATATATCCTGATGAGACCCGATCTAGATTGGGAGACCGCATCACCAAACACCTACACTCCATCTGCCTGAAAAAGTGGGGTCTCCCAGTGGCCATCCATTGGAATTCTACTCCCATTTCCATCCAACATGTCTGTCCAAGGCCTCCTCCACTGTCATGATGAGGCCCACTCAAGCTGGAGGAACACCACCTTATATTCCATTTGGGTAGCCTCCAACCTGATGGCATGAACATCGATTTCTTAAACTTCTGGTAATTGCCCCACACCTTCACCATTCCCCATTCCCATTTTCCTCTCTCACCTTATCATCTTACCCGCCCATCACGTCTCTCCAGTGCTCCTCCTCCTTCCCTTCTTGAATGGTCTTCTACCCTTTCCTATCAGATTTCTCCTTGTCCAATGCTTTATCACTTTCACCAATCAGCTTCCCAGCTCTTTACTTCACCCCTCCTCCACTCCAGTTCATCTATCACCTACCACCTTGTACATCTTCCTCCCCTCCCCCACCTTCCTATTCTGACCTCCCACCTTTTCTTCCAGTCCTGACGAAGGGCCTCGGCTCGAAACGTCAACTGTTTATTCATTTTCGTAGATGCTGTCTGACCTGCTATGCTCCTCCGGCATTTTTTGCGTGTTGCTTTTATTTTTTATATAATTCTTTATTCTTTACACTTGTTGAGTGTTGTCTTTTTGTTGCATGTCACACCCTGACCAACACACCACAGCAATTTCTGAATACGTGCAAATATATAGTGAATGAAGTTGTTCTATGACCCTTCCCAGGTTTCTTACTGAATGATTATAGTACACTGTTAAATTGCTTGAAAGACAAATAACATTAAGGAATCAGCCCCTCTAAAGACATTCTGGGCTCTGCTATCTGCGCAAACAATGTTCTCAGTATACACAACAGTTCATTCTGTAAAAATGAGCAAAGGCAAGATGATTCAACTTTATTGGCTGAGTGCCTTAAGATTAACAAGCCCATATGCTTAAATATGAAGCAGATTTACTCTGTACTGATGTTACAAGGTGATCAGACTTTAGCTTTGATAGATGATGCAGAGGGATACTCGAAATCTTCTTCAGATCTCATCCCTGCAAATGGAGCAGATTTAATCATCAGTTCCCAGGGCAGGAGCCCAATTAAACAGGCCCTCCATTGTCTGCAACATCGCTAGTCACAGTCCACCTGTGGTAACAACAGTGTTGCCAGGCAGCAGTGCTATTGAAAAGAAACACACTGGTTCTGTGTCCCCAAAGTGAAAACGTGGGTTCAAATCCCAACACAGCATCTGCAATAAAAACCCAGCATTAGAGACAGTGACCATGACTTATTCTCAAGGACCTTATGACTCATGTTCTCAGAATTACCAATCCATCCATCTATCTCTCCATTAATATATCCATCACTCCCTTTATCATCTATCCATTTCTCCATCAATCTATCCCTATTGATCTTTCTGTCTATATTTAGCTGTACAATTTGTCTTTTTTTGCACACTGCTTGTTTGTCAGACTTTGCTTATGTACAGTTTTTTCATAAATGCCATGGTATTTATTTTCCTCTAAATAACTGCAAGAAAATGGATCTCAGGGCAGCGTATGGTGACACGGGGGCACTTTAATAACAAATTTACTTTGACTCTCATTGCTTCAGAGAGCCCCATTTGATTCACTGATGTCCAGGCAGGGAAGGAAACCTGCTGTGTTACTCAGTATGATGCTGAGACACAGGCAGTGGGGGACAACCCTCACCCTCTCTCAAAAATGTGCCTTCAAGTCACTTAGTTCAAAACATACACCACCACCCACATCTTGTGCCTGATTATAAAGGAACAACCAGCTCAGATATGGCAGTACTGGGGCAATATGCTCCACTTGTAATGAGCATGGAACGTAGAACACTACAGCACAGTACAGGACCTTCAGCTCTCCATGTTGTGCTGACCTTTTAGCCTATTGTAAAATCAATCTATCACTTCCCTCCATTCTTCTATCAGCCATGTGCCCATCTGAGAATCTCTTAAATGTCCTTGATACATCCGCCTCTACCACACACCCCATCCCAGAAGGGCATTCCATGCTCTCTGTGTAAAAAGCCTACCTCTGAAACCATCCCCCCCCCATATGTTCCTCCAATCTCCTTAAAATGATGCCTCCTGGCATTTCCGCTCTGGGAAAAGGTCTCTGCTATCCACTCGATCTTTTCCTCTTATCACCTTGTCCACCTCTATCAAGTCACCTCCCATTCCCCTTCGCTCCAAAGAGAAAAGCTCCAGCTCACACAGCTTATCCTCATAAGACATGCTCTCTAATCCAGGCGGCATCCTGGTAAACCTCCTCTACGTCCTCTCTAAATCTTCCACATTGTTCCTATGAGGTGAGCAGAACTGAACACAATCGTCCAAGTGCGGTGTAACCAGGATTTTATTTAGCTGCAACATTACGTTGCTAATCATGAACTCAATCCCCCAATTAATGAAGACCAATACATCATATACCTTCTTTCCCGCCCAGTCAACTTTGAGGGATCGGTGGATGTGCACAGCCAAGCTGTCTGTATACATCAACTCAGCCCTAGACAGCAAATTTGGTGAAATGGTAACAGTGAGTCATGAAGGAAGGGGTAGTTCAATAGTGAGATAACATGTCAGGGAACAACTGAGCCAGATTAGAATCTGTCAGAATGAGAGAATTATTTTTGGCATGTTGAAAGCTTCAAATGCTCTCCACCCACGAAGTCACACAGAAGACACGACTGGGGCTCTCCCAGTGTTGAATATGGCTGGTAGCTGAGTCATACTGCTTCTAGGTGCGCCCGGTTCAAGTTCCAGCCATCTTAACTAGCAAGCTACCACTCTCACAGACTTAGGACAATGAGTAGGAAAAGAGATTCTGCAAGTGCTGGAAATCCATGAGCAGCACATCGAACGTTATGGGACCACAGCAACTGAGAAGCGGGGGGTACAGTGTATGAGGCATTCACACACATCGACACGCGCTTGGTTGTTCTGGTGGAATGTCTCATCGACAGGTCTCACCAACAGGCATCAACACCTTGGAGGAGCTCAGCAGGTCAGGCAGCACCCACAGTAAACAGTCAAGGTTACAGGGCGGGACCCTTCTTCAGGATGATGAACCATCTCAGCCTGTTTACTCTTTTCCAGAGATGCTGCCTGGCCTGGTGATTTCCTCCAGAATTTATCGTGCGTTGCTTTGGATTTCCAGCTGCTGCAGACTTTCTCGTGTTCGTGGCACTGCCTGGCTGGCGGTGAGTTCTTCCTGCGTGCCCAGGTCATCACTCCCACCGCACACTGACAGTGGGGAGATTACAGTGTGGCTGGCGGTGAGTTCTTCCTGCGTGCTCAGGTCATCACTCTCACTGCACACTGACAGTGGGGAGATTACAGTGTGGCTGGCGGTGAGTTCTTCCTGCGTGCCCAGGTCATCACTCCCACCGCACACTGACAGTGGGGTGATTACTCTGTGCTTGAGGCAGTCTGTCCCCACTTTGCTGATGAGGGAAGAATCAACCCGAGCAGCTGGGTGACAGATCTAAGGACTGTTCCCAGGGACATACATGGAGAGGCGGACGTCAAGTGCCTCGAGCACATCATTACCTTGGTGAGAGACACCCTTTAGTCTGACAGCACATCAAGATGTCCGTGGAGGAATGCTGCCGACTGGGGAGTACGTGCTGAGGGACGCAACGAAGCTCTGTATAGCCACTGCCGAGGCTCGGTGGGGAAGGACCAGACTGTGCGGCTCTTTGTTTCCTGGAGAGGGAAGGGCCCTCAGTTACTGTAGTCGTGCACCTCGCCAGGGGGCCACATGAGTGACAACAGTCCTATTGGTCTGTAGGAATGTAATAGAACAATACTGAAAGCATTGACTATGAATATAAGAATGAAAAGGCATTGCACACTTCATTTTTGTAAATATTTTTATTATGAATAAAGTTTATTTTGATATATAAAAATCATATGAAATTTGCATGCCAGGAAGCACCAGGTGAGCTGCCCCTACTGTGTTGCTTGGCCCTAGGATGAGGAATCAAAATCACAATCAGTTTTCATGTCAACCGCACATGTCACGAAATGTGTTGTTTTGTGGCAGCAGAACACTGCAATACGTAATAATAAAACCGGTCAATTACAATAGGAAGTATATATAAAAAAGGAAAATAAGTAAGTAGTGTAAAGAGAGGGTAAAATACTGAGGAATATTCATGAACTCATGATCCATTCAAAAATCTGATGGTGCAAGGGAAGAAACGATTTCTGAAATATTGAATATATGTCTTCATGCTCCTGTAGCTGAGAAGAGGGCATGTTCTGGGTGATGGGGTCCTTGATGATAGATGCTGCCTTTTTGAGGCATCGCTTTTGAAGGGGTCCTGAAGTACTACGTACGGTCACAATGCCACCAAGCATTAAAGATAATATTCCTTAAAAGCCACCCCTTCTAAACGGGCATAGTAATATAATACAAGGTGGTCACTAGCCAGGAAACAGGCGACTGTAGGAGCCAAGTGTTGCCAGAAAGTTGAGCATGGGAAGTACTTACAGAAAGGTAACTTTGCAAAGTGGTTCTGCATGGGCAGAGACAAGGGAGGTCTAACACAAATTACAGTACACACCTCCCACTGGACCCTGCTTCCAAGTGAAGTACAACTAATACTTTCTCTCTATTTTCTCAGAAGTTTGTGAAGATTCGGCACGTCATCTAAAACTTTGACTAACTTCTATAGATGCACAGTGGAGAGTATCCTGCCTGGTTGCATCACGGCCTGGTATGGAAACATCAAAGCCTGCAAAAAATGGTGAACACAGCCCAGTCCATTAAAGCTTCACCACCATTGAGGATATTTGCCACAAGAAAGCAGCATCCATCATCGAGGACCCCACCATCTTTTCACAAACAGCCAGAGGGAAGGAGGTACAAGAGCCTTAGGTCTCACATCACCAGGTTCAGGAACAGGTTTTACCCTTCGACCATCAGGATCCTGAACCAGTGTGGATAACTTCACTCACCTCAACACTGAACTGATTCCAGAACCCAAGGACTCTACAACTCACGGTCTAAGTACTATTTATTTATTTTGAATTTGCAGTTTGTCTGCTTTTGCACATTGGTTGTTTGTCAGTCTTTGTGTGTAGTTTTGCAATTCATTGTATTCCTTTGTTCTGCTGTGGATGGCCACAAGGAAATGAAGCTCAGGGTGGAAAATGGTTACATATATGTACTTTTCATAGAAACATAGAAAACCCACAGCACAATACAGGCCCTTCGGCCCACAAAGTTGTGCCAAACATGTCCCTACCTTAGACATTACTAGGCTTACCTATAGCTCTCTATTTTCCTAAGCTCCATGTACCTATCTAAAAGCCTCTTAAAAGACCCTATTGTATCCGGCTCCACCACCATTGCCAGCAGCTCATTCCACGCACTCATCACTCTCTGAGTCAAAAACTTACCCCTGACATCTCCTCTGTACCTACTCCCCAGCACCTTAAACCTGTGTCCTCTTGTAGCAACCATTTCAGCCCTGGGGAAAAGCCTCTGACTATCCACACGATCAATGCCTCTCATCATCTTCTACACCTCTGTCAGGTCACCTCTCATCCTCCGTCGCTCCAAGGAGAAAAGGCTGAGTTCACCCAACCTATTCTCATGAGGCATGCTCCCCAATCCAGGCAACATCCTTGTAAATCTCCTCTGCACCCTTTCTATGGGTTCCACATCCTTCCTGTAGTGAGGCGACCAGAACTGAGCACATTACTCCAAGTGGGGTCTGACCAGGGTCCTATATAGCTGCAACATTACCTCTCAGCTCCTAAATTCAATTCCACGATTGATGAAGGCCAATACACCGTATGCCTTCTTAATCACTGAGTCAACCTGAGCAGCTGCTTTGAGCGTCCTATGGACTCGGACCCCAAGATCCCTCTGATCCTTCATACTGCCAAGAATCTTACCATTAATACTATATTCTGCCATCATATTTGACCTACCAAAATGAACCATTTCACACTTATCTGGGTTGAACTCCATCTGCCACTTCTCAGCTCAGTTTTGCATCCTATCAATGTCCCACAGTCCTCCACACTATCCAGAACACCTCCAACCTTTGTGTCATCAACAAACTTACTAACCTATCCCTCCACTTCCTCATCCAGGTCATTTATAAAAATCACGAAGGGTAAGGGTCCCAGTACAGATCCCTGAGGCACACCACTGGTCACCGACCTCCATGCAGAATATGAGCCATCTACAACCACTCTTTGTCTTCCGTGGGCAAGCCAGTTCCGGATCCACAAAGCAATGTCCCCTTGGATCCCATGCCTCCTGACTTTCTCAACAAGCCTTGCATGGGGTACCTTATCAAATGTCTTGCTGAAATCCGTATACACTACATCTACTGCTCATCCTTCATCAATGTTTTTAGTCACATCCTCAAAAAATTCAATCAGGCTCGTAAGGCACGACCTGCCTTTGATGAACAATTTACTTTGAACTTTGATCTACATTAAATCAAGTAAACACTGAACTATTGAGCCCCCAGCTTGAAAGATTAGCTTTATTTGTCACATGTTCATCGAAACTTTACAGTGAAATTCACCTTTAGTGTTGAGGGTGTGCTGGGGATAGCCCGCAAGCATCACCATGCTTCCAGTGCCAACATAACATGCTCAGAATTCACTAACCCTAACCCATATGTGGAGTTACTCCAGTACTCCATACTGGAGCACCTACAGGTAACCAGCACGAACATGGAGTCAAGGTTTAAACTACTTACAGACAGCATTGGGAATTGAAGTCTGATCAATAATCACTGGTGCTGTAAAGTGATGCACTAACCACTACGTTACCAGTGTGTGTGTGTGTGTGTGTGTGTGTGTGTGTGTGTGTGTGTGTGTGTGTGTGTGTGTGTGTGTGTGTGTGTGTGTGTGTGTGTGTGTGTGTGTGTGTGTGTGTGTGTGTGTGTGTGTGTGTGTGTGTGGTTATGTTCGAGTGTGCACATGTGAGTGTATCTGAGTGTGAGTCTGTGTGTGCATCCTGCAATGAGGCAGTATTTATCATTATACTAACAAACCAATGGTAATTAAGGTTATTGGTACAAACTTCAGCCAGAAACTACAGGTGAATGCATCGCTAGCTATGATTCACCATTCTGCCCCAGGTTAAGCTGAAACAGCACCACCTGGTTCATTTATTGAATCTGCCTGGGGATTCTGTACTCGCAAACGACTTGACTATTTCAGTCGATGTACAGTTTTAATAAAGTGGTCTTAAACAAAGATTAGCTTTATTTAATACTCACATCAAAACATACAGTGAAAAGCGTTGTTTAATCGGATCTGTGTGCATTATGTTGAGCAGCATTGAAGTGTCACCACACTTCTGGCACACATATAACATGACCACAACTCGACAACCCTAACCCGTGCGCGTCTGGAATGAGGGAACGAACTGGGGCACCCGGAGGAAACCCACACTGACAGAGGGGCAACATACAAACTCCTTACAGACTGTGGCAAGAATCGAAATCCAGTCAGTGACTGCTGGCGTTGTAAAACCACTGCATTATCACATCGCCACAATGGCTGTTTGCTCATAGCCCTCTTAATCATGGTTTCCAACTTATCTGCTTCTTTCTTTTGGTATTTTCCCCGAGACTGTGGAGAGAGAAACTTCTTTTTCTTCACTAAGTTTCTCAAGCTAAACCTTGAGTTCTTTTTTCACTGGTTGGGGGAATTCCATTAAAGCAGCACAATATTAGTAATCAGAGCCTCAAACTGTTTTCTGATTCTAATTTAAGGTAGCATATTGAAGAACAGATACCTTAGTTAACCCAGTTTTAAGAAAATTAACCCCCAGTTGAATGTCATTCACAGTATTTGTTATGAACATGAGCTGGATTTTAACTCTGACAAATTATATTTTCCCCTTCTTTTGCAAGTAGTTCTTTATCGTCCTTTTGTTATTTGTCACTTGTCTGTACGATCACAGTTTAGCAAATGTCAGCTTTCTGCTATCTTTACAGGCCTTCACTGACACTGTTGTGTCATGTTGAAACCAATATTTAACAGATATTTTTGATGATCAACGGCAATAATTCAAAAAATAAGAATGGCTCACCTGTAAACATTGAGTCTTGTGACTATGCCAACCATCCACCCCTCTCTGTCACTTTGTGTCTCCGACTGTCCATCGTCTCTTTCTCTCTCGCACAAACTGAAATAAATTCTCTAGCTTCTCTCCAACTATTCAAAGCTCGGTTATAGCTGTTGCAGATCTGGCGGCAATGATCCGGGGTAGGTTTGCGTGAATAAATGGCAAGCACGCATGGACTGAGCTTCTGCTTGTCTCTGCCTCCAGTCACTGCTTCTGGTCCTGGTGTTGTTGGCCATTGGAGGAAGTGGCTTCTGCAGGCAGCTCACAGGAGGTAGTGTTGAGTCAGCAAAGATTAACCCAGCTATTGGCGCTCTGCACAAAGAGAGGTGAAGGTGAGTGAGGCCAGGAAACCTCAGGGCTGTGGAAGGTGTACAAAGACACATGGAGACAGAGATGCAGGCAAGTACACAGATATCCATGAAGAGACTGGCAGGCAGAAGAATGAACACATACTTGCACAGATGCAGATATATGTACTCAACCTTAACAAATGGACCGAAGTAGCACACTCAGTGGCCATGTCACTAGGCACCACCTGTACCTAATAAAGTGGCCATTGAGTATATTTGTGGTCTTCAGCTCTTGTTGCCCATCCACTTCAAGTTTTGGCATGTTGTTCATTCAGAGATGCTCTTCTGCATACCACTGTTGTAATATGTGGTTATTTGAGTTACTGTTGCTTTCCTGTCAGCTCGAACCAGTCTGGCCATTCTCCTCCGAACTTTGCCATTAACAAGGTGTTTTTGTCTGCAGAACTGCTGCTCACTCGCTGTTTTTTGTTTCTCGCACCATTCTCTGTAAATTCTAGAGAACGTTGTGTGTGAAAGTCTGAAGAGATCAGCAGCTTCTGAGATACTCAAATCACCCCATCTGGCACCAACAATCATTCCACATTCAAAGTCACTTAGATCACACTTACTTCCCAGATTTATGTTTGGTCGGAACAACAACTGAACCTCTCGACCATATCTGCATGCTTTTATACATTGAGTTGCTGGCATGTGATTGGTTGATTAGATAACACACACAAAATGCTGGTGGAACACAGCAGGCCAGGCAGCATCTATAGGGAGAAGCACTGTTGACGTTTCGGGCCGAGACCCTTCGTCAGGACTAACTGAAAGGAAAGATAGTAAGAGATTTGAAAGTAGTGGGGGGAAATGAGAAATGATAGGAGAGGGCTGGAGGGGGTGGGTTGAAGCTGAGAGCTGGAAAGGTGATTGGCAAAAGGGATACAGAGCTGGAGAAGGGATAGGATCATGGGACGGGAGGCCTAGGGAGAAAGAAAGGCAGAGGGGAGCACCAGAGGGAGATGGAGAACAGGCAGAATGATGAGCAGAGAGAGAAAGAAAAAAAAGGGAGGGGGGGGAGAAAACAAAAAAAACCTAAATATATCAGGGATGGGGTAAGAAGGGGAGGAGGGGCATTAACGGAAGTTAGAGAAGTCAATGTTCATGCCATCAGGTTGGAGGCTACCCAGCTGGTATATAAGGTGTTGTTCCTCCAACCTGTGCTGGAGGAACAACAACATCTACTGTCAAGATGAAGCCACACTCAGGTTGGAGGAACAACTCCTTATATACCGGCTGGGTAGCCTCCAACCTGATGGCATGAATGTTTTTTTTGTTTTTTTTCTCTCTCTGCCCATCACTCTGCCTATCACTCTGCCTGTTCTCCATTTCCCTCTGATGCTCCCCTCCCCCTTTCTTTCTCCCTAGGTCTCCCGTCCCATGATCCTTTCCCTTCTCCAGCTCTGTATCACTTTTGCCAATCACCTTTCCAGCTCTTAGCTTCATCACATCCCCTCCGGTCTTCTCCTATCATTTTGCATTTCCTCCTCCCCCTCCCCCTCCTACTTTCAAATCTCTTACTATCTTTCCTTTCAGTTAGTCCTGACGAAGGGTCTTGGCCTGAAATGTCGACAGTGCTTCTCCCTATAGATGCTGCCTGGCCTGCTGTGTTCCACCAGCATTTTGTGTGTGTTGTTGTTTGAATTTCCAGCATCTGCAGATTTCCTCGTGGTTGATTAGATATTTGCATTAATAAGCAGGTGTACAGGTATACCTAATAAAGTGGCCAATCAGTGCACATGTTACATGTTAAATAATTCTCAGCCAGTGAATAATTTTGGGAATATTTACCATTCGGACATAGTGCAAAGAGTGCAGCAGGATTGTGTACAGAAAGCTTCCACAAGCAGCAGTTTAATTTTATTTAAGCACATGCACTATGGCTAAAATTCACGTTATGATGATGCACTGGTTAGATCATCTATTTTCCAAATGGTTTCCCATCCATGCACTGACCAGGCCTGACTCTGCTTAACTACATCTTCCAAGTAGCATAGCATAGCAGTTAGCACAATTGTTTTAAAGTATTAGTGATCACTGATTAGGGTTCAATTGCCACTGCTGTCTATAAGGAGCTTTACGTTCATCCTCCGACTGTGTGGATTTCCCCTGGGTGTCTGCTTTCCAAAGAGTACGGTTAAGGTTAGTGAGGTGTGTGCATGCTTTGTTGGTGGTGGAAGTGTGCTGACACTTGCAGGCTGCCCGCAGCACAATCCTCACAATTAACACAAAGGGCACATTTCACTGCCCATGCCTGTGACAAAGAAAGCTCATCTTTCAAATAGGAAGAGACCGATGGAGCCACAGCACTGAAACAGGACAATGAGTTCACACTGACTATTACGCACCCAATTTGTACTATTCCTAATTATATATCCGCTACTTCCCCACCTAATTCAAGGATTCGGCATTACAGCAACACACAGGGGGCTATTCAATGGCCAGGTTACATAAACCTGATGTTTTAGGAACTGCAAACAACACACACAAAATGCTGCTGGAACACAGCAGGCCAGGCAGCATCTATAAGGAGAAGCACTGTCGACGTTTTGGGCTGAGACCCTTCGTCAGGACTAACTGAAAGGAAAGATACTAAGAGATTTGAAAGTAGTGGGGGGGAGGGGGAAATACGAAATGATAGGAGAAGACCGGAGGGGGTGGGGTGAAGCTAAGAGCTGGAAAGGTGATTGGCAAAAGGGATACCGAGCTGGAGAAGGGAAAGGATCATGGGACGGGAGGCCTCGGGAGAAAGAAAGGGGGAGGGGGGAGCACCAGAGGGAGATGGAGAACAGGCAGAGTGATGGGCAGAGAGAGAGAAAAAAACAAACAACTAAATATGTCAGGGATGGGGTAAGAAGGGGAGGAGGGGCATTAACGGAAGTTAGAGAAGTCAATGTTCATGCCATCAGGTTGGAGGCTGCCCAGCCGGTATATAAGGTGTTGTTCCTCCAACCTGAGTGTAGCTTCATCTTGACAGTAGAGGAGGCCATGGATAGACATATCAGAATGGGAATGGGACGTGGAAGTAAAATGTGTGGCCACTGGGAGATCCTGCTTTCTCTGGCGGACAGAGCATAGGTGTTCAGCGAAACGGTCTCCCAGTCTGCGTCGGGTCTCACCAATATATAAAAGGCCACACCGGGAGCACCAGACACAGTATACCACACCAGCCGACTCACAGGTGAAGTGTCGCCTCACCTGGAAGGACTGTCTGGGGCCCTGAATGGTGGTGAGGGAAGAAGTGTAAGGGCAGGTGTAGCACTTGTTCCGCTTACAAGGATAAGTGCCAGGAGGGAAATTGGTGGGAAGGGATGGGGGGACGAGTGGACAAGGGAATCACGTAGGGAGCGATCCCTGCAGAAAGCAGAGGGGGGGAGTGAAAGATGTGCTTGGTAGTGGGATCCCGTTGGAGGTGGCAGAAGTTACGGAGAATTATATCGCTCCCTACGCGACTCCCTTGTCCACTTGTCCCCCACCATCCCTTCCCACCGATCTCCCTCCTGGCACTTATCCTTGTAAGCGGAACAAGTGCCACTCCTGCCCTTACACTTCCTCCCACATCACCATTCAGGGCCCCAGACAGTCCTTCCAGGTGAGGCGACACTTCACCTGTGAGTCGGCTGGTGTGGTATACTGTGTCCTGTGCTCCCGGTGTGGCCTTTTATATATTGGTGAGACCCAACGCAGACTGGGAGACCGTTTCGCTGAACACCTATGCTCGGTCCACCAGAAAAAGCAGGATCTCCCAGTGGCCACACATTTTAATTCCACGTCCCATTCCCATTCTGATAAGTCTCTCCATGGCCTCCTCTACTGTCAAGATGAAGCCACACTCAGGTTGGAGGAACAACCTGATGGCATGAACATTGACTTCTCTAACTTCCATTAATGCTCCTCCTCCCCTTCTTACCCCATCCCTGACAATATTTAGTTGTTTTTTTTCTCTCTCTCTGCCCATCACTCTGCCTGTTCTCCATCTCCCTCTGGTGCTCCCCCTCCCCCTTTCTTTCTCCCGAGGCCTCCCGTCCCATGATCCTCTCCCTTCTCCAGCTCTGTATCACTTTCGCCAATCACCTTTCCGGCTCTCAGCTTCACCCCACCCCCTCCAGTCTTCTCCTATCATTTCGGATTTCCCCCTCCCCCCACTACTTTCAAATCTCTTAGTATCTTTCCTTTCAGTTAGTCCTGACGAGGGGTCTCGGCCCGAAACGTCGACAGTGCTTCTCCTTATAGATGCTGCCTGGCCTGCTGTGTTCCACCAGCATTTTGTGTGTTGTTTGAATTTCCAGCACCTACAGATTTCCTCGTGTTTGCGTTTTAGGAACTGCTTTTTCCTCTTCACCATCAGATTTCTGAATGGTCCATGAAACCATGAACACTACCTCAATATTTTTGCTGTCTCTTTGCACTATATATATATAAACACACATACACACACACACACACACATATATATATAAACACACATACAGACACACATATATATATATACACACATATACAGAATATTTATTGTTGTAGTTTATATGTAATGCACTGTACTGATGATGGAAAACAACAAATTTCATGAGCTGATTCCACCTGTCACCTATGTGCGAAAGCATGACAGCATAGTGGTTAGCACAAAGCTTTACTGTACCAGTGACCCAGGTTCAATTCACATTGCTACCTGTAAGGAGTTTGTGTGTTCTCCTTGTGACTCCCCATTTCTTCTGGGTGTTCCTGTTGGCTCCCACATTCCAAAGCTGTACCAGTTGGTGGGTTAATTGGTCATTGTAAATTGTCCTGTGAATAGGCTAGTATTAAATCGGGGAACTGCTGGGCAGCACAGCTTGAAGGGCTAGAAAGGCCTATTCTGCACTGTATGCCAATAAAGAAATAAATAAAGGCAAATTTACAACAACCACCACGTCTCTGGGTTGTTCAGAAACCGGAGAACTTGTCAGGAGACAGTGCAAATTCCACACTGATATTTTCAGAAGTCAACACCAAACTCATTTTGCTGGAGCTGTAATACAGTGTTTCTACTAGTTGGACCAATCTACCATCCAGTTAGATGCTGCCCACTCAATAACATTGCATCCCATTCATCAAAGTATTGAGTTAAGTTCTCTGATGAGTTTCAATATTAAAAGTGGGAAATTGACCTAATTCACTAGTTCAGTGAGCAACAATACAAGGCGTCTACAGAAAGTAATGGATACAGGTCAGTTCATCACAGGAAACACCCTCCCCACCATTGAGCACGTCTACAAGGAGCGCTGGCTCAAGAAAGCAGCATCCACTGTCAGGGACCCTCACCATCCAGTCCATGCTCTCTTCTAGCTGCTGCCATCGGGCAGGAGGTACAGGAGCCTCAGGACCCACAACTATACAACCATTAGGTTCCTAAATCAGTGTGGAAAACTTTACTCACCTCAACACTGATTCCCACAGCCTATGGACTCACTTTCAAGGCCTTGGCAACTCATGCTCTCAGTGTTATTTGTTTGTTTGCTGAGACGTTTATTATTTCTTGAAGGTGGACAGTTGGTTTTCCTTTACATATTTGTTGTTTGTTTGTGTAGTTTTTATTGATTGTATTGTACTTGTTGCTCATTGGTCTTTGTGTGGATTTTCAATGATTGTTTTATATTTGTTGCTTGTTGGTCGTTGTGTAGCTTTTTATTGATTGTATTGCACTTGTTGCTTTTTGGTCTTTGTGTAGTTTTTCTGTGATTGCATTGTGTTTGTCTGTTCTACTGTGAACGCTTTGTTCATTTCCATAGAAGCTGCCTGACCTGCTAAGTTCCTTCAGCATTTTGTGTACATTACTTTGGATTTCCAGCATCTGCAACATTTCTCGATTATGATTTGTTGATCCACTGCAAAGGCTTTTCGACTGATCCTACCCTGAAATAGTTTAAATCTTTGACGGAAGTTCAGTGAGACCCTCTCTCACAGCTCTCCCTCTGTGATCTCTGCTGCCCTCCAACTGTTTGACCATTTGCTCTCCAAGATCCACTACCACAGCAATATATCCTTCCTGAAAACTTGTTTGGGCTGTTAGCGTGTTCCACATGGCTTCCAGCTTCATCTTTGTGCTTCGGAGGATCCCAGGTACTTAAATTCAATTGCCCGCTTCTCCCTCAGAATTCTACGTGTCACCCTCGTCACTATGTGGAGCTAACTCTGTGTTTCTATACTTTCCACCTTCTGTGGACCTCTCCAACATTTCATTCTCCACTGGATCTATGCCTTGAGCAGCCAGTTCTTCACCTTCCTCTCACCCAGGAAGGATCAGACTGTGGATCCTTCTGAGCCCAACTCCAGTTCCGATAGCCCTGGATATTCCCAGGCTGCAGACCTCACTGACTCCGATGGCCTTTAACAAAGTGATACAATTGTCATGAACTCCAGATTTCAATGACCCTCTATGGATCCAGATCTTGGATACCACTGCTGCCAACTCTGGTTCCTATAACCTTCATACTACAAATTGTGTGGCCTCTGCCACTGGCTGCAGGCCAAGACCTTCCTTGCTGCCACTGGGCTCCTGGGCTGCCTTTCGCCACCAACTCTGGGTCTCTCAGGTTTCACCATCACCTCTTGGGCCCTCAGAGCCTCCAGCTTCCCCCGTCCTACCTTCCCAGAACACGCCAACCCTTCCCTCTTCTTTTGACACCTCTAACTCTCTTCCTTCTTCTGATCCCAGCTCTAACCCCTGCCAGGTCCTCACCATTCCGTTCGATCTTTCTGAGGTGGAAAGTTTCATCCTTAGTAAGGGCTTTACCTTTATTGCTGCTCGGCTGCACCTCAGTGCTCCACGTCCAGCATGATGCCGAACTTTTCTTCTGTTGCCTCCATCTCTGAGTCCATTTCTTTGGCACGAATTTCCCATCCTGCACCGATGACCCCTACTACCATCTCCAACCTTCCTCCTCTTCTTGGACACCCAGCACTGGTTCTCTATCTGCCCTGGATACATTCATCTCTAATTGCTGATGAGACATCAACCAGCTCAGATTCTGTAAGCCTTTCTTTTCCTCTAACCTTATCCCCTTTGAGCATTCTGTCCTTCACTCTCTCCACACCAATCTCAGCCTTACTATCAAACTTGCAAAGGGGTGCTGTTGTAGTGTGGCAGACTGACCTTTACCTTGCTGAGGTCAGGTGGCAATTCTCGGACACCTCCTCTTACCTACTCCTTGAAAAGGGTCCCACTCCAGACCATCAGGAGATTGTCTCCAACACCATCACTGACCTCATCAACTCAGGAGAACTCCCATCCACTGCCACCAATATTATAATTCCCTTACCCTGCACTTCTTGCTTCTACCTTCTACCCAAGATCCACAAAACTGACTGTCTGGGTAGGCCCATTGTCTCTGCCCCACTTGACTCAGTTCTACCTCCCTCGGTTGAGTTGCTTCCCACCTTCTCATGCTCCCGATCTCCTCACTAACTTGCAATGTCCTGGCCCTGACCATCTCATTTTCACCATGGATGTTAGCCACTATACCCTGCAAAGCTCTCTACTTCTCTCTTAACAAAAGACCAACCCATTCCCATCCACCACCCTCCTCTGTCCGGCAGAACTGGTCCTCACCCTCAAGAATTTCTCCTATGGCTCCTCCCACTTTCTCCAGACTCAAGTGTAGCTGTGGGCACCCTCATGGGACCCAGCTATACCTCCCACTTCATTGGCTATGTAGAACAGTCCATGTTCCAAGTCTTCCCCAATGATGCTACACAACTTTCTCTGCTATATTGACGACTGCTTTGGGGCTGCTTCATGCACCCATGCTAAGCTCATCAATTTCCTTAACTTTGCCTCCAACTTTCATATTGCCCTTAAAATCACATGGTCTATTTCTGACACCTCCACTCCCCTTGATCTCTCTGTCTCCATCTCTGGAGACAAACTGTCAAGCAACATTTTTTATAAAACTACCACTTCCCTCCATCTCCTTTAAGAATGCTCTTCCCTTTTCTCAGTTCCTTCCTTGCTGCATCTGTTCCCTGAATGAGGCTTTCTTTTCCAAGACATCAGACATGACTTCTTTCCTTGAAGAGTAATGTTTCCCTTCCTTCACCATCGATGCTGTTCCATGCCCTTCACTGCAGATATTCTAGCTCACTCTAACTTCCCACCGCCTTAGCAGTGACAGAGTTCCTCTACTCCTTACCTACCACCCCATGAGCCTCCACATCCAACACACCATTCTCCGCAACTTCCACCATCACCAAAGAAATCCTACCACTAAACATATCTTTACCTTCCCCCATTCTCTGCTTTCCACAGGGATTGCTCCCTCCATCATCCACTTGTCCCTCGCCACAAATCTCCCGCCTGCAAGCGACCGAAGTGCTACACCTCGTCCCTCACCTCCATTCAGGACTCCAAACAGTCTTTCCAGGTGAGGCAACAATCCACCTGTAAATCTGCTGGGATTGTCAGTTATGTCCACTGCTTCTGACATGGCCTCCTCCACAGTGGTGAGAGCTGTTATAAATTGGGGGACTGCTTCATCGAGCACCTCCGCTCTGTCCCCCAAAAGCAGAACTTCCCAGCAGCCAAAAATTTTAATTCTGATTTCCATTCCTGTTTCGACATATTGGTCCATGGCCTCCTCTTGTGCCACAATCAGGCCTCTTTCAGGGTGGAGGAGCAACACCTTATATTCCGTCTGGGTTGCCTCCAATCTAATGGCACGAATTACCAATTTCTCCTTCCAGGGAAAAATATTCCCTCCCCCTCCCCTCTTCCTCACTCTGACCTCCTTTCACCTATCACTTACCCCTGGAGCTCCTCCTCCTTCCCTTTCTCCTATCAGATTCCGTCCTCTCCAGCCCTAACCTTCCTATCCCACCTGGCATCACCTATCACCTTCTAGCTAACTTCCTTGCCCTCCCTCCACCAATTATTCTGGCACCTTCTTCCTTCCTCTCCAGTCCTGAGGAAGTTCCAGCCGAAATGCTGACCGCTTCTTCATTTCCATGGACACTGCCTGACCTGCTGAGTCCCTCCAGCGTTGTGTGTGTGTGTTGCTCTGTTAATAAATTTACTTTGAACTTTACCCTGTCCATTCAACATTAAATGATTTTGTACATGGCTCTATGCAAGGCAGTGGGTGAAATAATCTGCATTAGGTGAGCTGCCATCTTCCAACAAAACAAAACTCAAAAATGGCCCTTTGGGGAAAAGGAATATAACCAGAATCGGCTGTAGATATCAAGCACATAGCCTCAGGGTTTTCTGCTACTGTAGAGCTGGCAATAGACAATATCTTAGGGTGTTCAGTCCAAATTTGATTCTATCTTGGCAAGGTCATGGCTACACTAAAACTAGTTTGTTAGCTGTAGTGTTTAGAGTGATATAAAACAATGGAACAGTGTCAAAGAGGTAAAGGAGTACTGCACGGACATCCACTCTGCTGAGTTGGGATCCAGTGCAAATATTTCCTTACACCTTAACGTTCTGCTTCTGCCACCATCTGTGAAGTTTGGATGCTGGGTTGTTCTGGGTTCACTCCCTGAAGCCCCTGGTCTGTGAATCTCTACATATACTCCAGGGAAGTCTGCGGGAGGCTGGATGACTGAAGGCGGCGGCCAGTCCTGGGGTTAGGGGATTGTATGTAGGAAAGATGCTTGTTTCACTGCTTTCTCTTGTTGCTTTGCTGCGTTCTGTATTGTTCTGTCAAGCATTTGGGTGGGCATGATCTGCTGGTGCCAAAATGCGTGCTGACACTTGCAGACTGTCCCCTCAGGTACCTCAGGTACGTTTTGTTGTTAGTGCAAGTGAGATTTCACAGTATGTTTCAATGTCCATGTGATAAATAATCTTGAAACCCTAACAACTTTACTGCGCCGTTGTTTTCTGTCTTCCAGTTCCACCTAGGCTACTGTTCCATTTGTATCAAGAATCTGGTGCTGTTACTTGTGTACTTGTTTCAGTGTGAATACCAGTGAGCTATTAGCAGGCAGCTGTGCAGGAATAGGCTGATAAACCTCAGAAGAACATAGCACAGTGGTGGAATGTGTAGATGCACAGTAATTTAAACAAAAAACATGCTTAATGTGAAGAAATGTGAGATACTACATCTTGGCAGTACAAGTGAAAGTCAGTGCATAGCACCACTCTAAAACTGGTGCAGGAAGCATCTGGGACGAAGTGCAGTAAAAACTACACAAGAACATTTGTTGTTGGTCACTCTTAGTGTGTCATTTTTCACTGATCCTATTGTATTTCTATGTTCTAATGAGAATGCCTGCTAGAAATGAATCTCAGGAGTAGTATATGGTGACATACATGTACTTTGAAAATAAATTTACTTTGAACTATTAACTTTGAAATGTGCACAAATTATTGCAAATGAAAAAATTGAGACACAAGAAACTGGAGGGTAAAAGAGTGGAGCAAGAACGCTTGACGATAAGTGTCCGCCTATTACTCTCCAGTCCCACTCTCCCCTGCCCCACCCACCCCTCACATGCATCCTCTAATCACCTGCTGACTCTTGCACCAAGCCTTCCTTTCACCATCTATGTCCAGGTTCATGAATAGTGATTATCCTCTAACCATCAGGCTCCTGAACCAGCGTGGAAAACTTCACTCAACTGCTTCCACAGCCTAAGAAACCTATAACCCACGTTCACAGTATTGTTTGTTTTTATTTGCACAATCTGTCTTCTTTTGCACATTGGTTGTTTGTCAGTCTTTATGTATAGCTTTTCCTAATTACTATTGCATTTACTTCCTTATAAATGCCTGCAGGAAAATGAACCTCGAGGTATCATCAAGTATTTATGCTGATGTACACTCTTGTAGCTAAAGTGAACATGGTGTGTCTGCTCATGGTTTTCTGCTGCTGTGGCCCATCCACTTCAAGGTTATGCCTTCAGAGATGCTCTTCTGCACACCACTGTAGTAACAGGTGGTTATCTGAGCTACTGTCACCTTCCAGGCCTTTCACTTCTGTTCCCTCTCATTAACAAGGCACTTCTGTTCACAGAGCTACCGCTCACTGGTTGTCGCACCATTCTCTGTAAATGTTGTGTGTGAAAATCCAAGGAGGGCATGAATTTCTCAGATGCTCAAACCATCCTGTCTGGCACCAACAATCATTCCAAGCTCAAAATCACTTAGATCCCATTTACTGGCAACAACTGAGCCTCTGGACAATGTCAGCATGCTTTTATGCACTGAGTTGCTGCCACATGACTGGCTGATTGAACATTTGCATCATCCAGCAGGTGTCCCTAATAAAGTGGCAGCTGACTGTACTGTGTAAGTAGTTTGATTATAGATATTTACTTTGACTTTGACAGTGTTTTTGGGCTTTTCAACAGTGAACTGTCAGACCAAAAAGGATTTCTTAATTTCCCATAACTGCCTGCAAGAAAATTAATCTCAAGGTTGTATGGTGACATACACATTCTCTGACAATAAATTTACCTTGATTTTGACTCTTATTTTGCAGTCTTGATCCGAAATGTTGAACGTCCATTTCCTGCCATAGATGCTGCTTGACCAGCTGAGTTCCTCCAGCACTTTGTGTGCTGACTGAAAGTGGCAGGGCAGGTTGACAAAGTAGTTACTAACATATACCGTTTGCAATTTTGTGCTCCATCAATCAAGATGTAGAATCTACAATCAGGGAAGTTAAGCTGAACCTCAATAAAACTTTTCTTCAGTTCTGTATTCTAATTTGATCACCACATTATAGGAAGGATGTGAGGATATTAGAGAGGTCTAGAAAATATACTCAAGAAGTATTCACATGACAAGGGACTACAAATAGATTTGAGAAGTCTAAAGCTAGTTTCAATAGAAATAGATAAGGTGACAATTGGCCCCAAATGGGTAGTGGGAGTCATTACCAAAGGTGGAATTGGTGAGAAGTGGAGATCATGGTTAAAACATAAAGGGGAAGAGAATTAATACTGAGACAAGGGAAAGTATTCTTTTTAAATTGTGTGGCTATAAACTGGGATACACTGCCTGCAGATATGGTGTCGGGCGGTTCCACTGTGGCTTTCAAAAGAGAATTAGGTAAATAAGCGGTGGGAACAATCTTCCAAGTCTCAGAGCAAGTCTAGTGGTGGTAATGGTGGAGTTTGGTGGCGGAAGAGGGGTGATCCATGCGATTTGTTCCAGAGAAGAGATGGTATAGTCACTTGGTGGCTACTCAGATAGCACCTCCCAACACCATGACCCACCAACCTGGGCAACACCATGTGCTCACAAAATTAAAATGGATAAACACAAGAGATTCTGCAGATGCTGGAAATCTTGAGCAGCACATACAAAATGCTGCAGGAACTCGGCAGATCAGTTAACACATATGGAGGGGAATAAACCATTGATATTTTGGGCTTAGATCCTTCATCAGGACTGGGACCTTCACAGAGCCCGAACTGGAAGGTCTGGAAACAAAGCAGGAAACCATGTGTCTCAAGATGGTGATGAAGACAAGTTCATAGGAAGAATGCGTTGTGGTAGTGAGTCTGAGTGAGCACTTGGCCGAATTCAGAGGAGGAGCAGTTTGACGGGGTCTCATTGAACTCCCGTCGAAGAGAGAATTTAAACTTCTTCAGTATAGACATACTTTGAAGAAAATTTGCAATGCAGCAGCAATCATAAACACAAGGGAAGCTGGAAATCTTGTGTAACTTGTTAGTGACTAGATCATTAGCTTTTAAGTACATAGGGAGAGATACTGGCAGCACTTTAAATTGGTTTAAAGATTAAAGATTAGCTTTATGTGTGACATGTCTATCAAAACATACAGTAAGATGTATCGTTATGCGTTAATGACCAGCACAGTCCAAGGACTGCTCGCAAGTGTCCCCATACTTCCGGCGGCAGCAGAACATGCTCATAAGTAACTTGCCCTAACCGCATGCCTCTGGGATGTAAGAGGAAACCAGAGCACCTGGAAGAAACCCACGCATTTATGAGAAGTTCCCTCTCAGGTTCTCCTTAAACATTTCATCTTTCACCCTTAGCCCATAACCTCTAGATAGATAGATAGAAACTTTATGGATTCCAAAGGAAATTACAGTGCCACAGTAGATTACAAGTGCACAATTATACAATATTAGAAGAGAAGTAAGAAAGAAGAAAAACTATGTTTCCTCACTTCCCCGGTTATAGGTTGACACATTATAGAGCCTAATGGAAGAGGGTAAGAATGACCTCATATAGCACTCTTTGGAGCAGTGCAGTTGTCTTAATCTATTACTAAAAGTGTTCCTCTGTTCATCCAAGGTGGCATGCAGAGGGTGAGAAACATTGTCCAAAATTGCAAGGATTTTCCATAGTCCTTTGTTCCAATACACTCTCCAATGTGTTCAGTATGACTGCTATAACAGAACCAGCCTTTGGGCTGTTGGCATCACCCAAGTTAATGCCACTGCCCCAGCTCACCACCGTATAGAAGCTGGTATTGGCGACAACAGACTAGTAGGACATGTGAAGGAGAGGCTCCCTAAAGTCCATCACCATCTCCTTTGTCTTATTGATGTTGAGCTGCAGATGATTCTTGTCCATGGATTGTCACCTTGTCATTGTGGAGAAGCCTGTGTGGTCCTGAGATCCCGAGAGAGATGCCATCTGGAGCTATGCTCCTGGTAGGGTCACCCTGGTAAGGTCGATGGTGAGGTCCCCGACAAAGAACAATCCAACCAAGAACTCAATGGTGGAACAGGTGGACTAAGTCACTTCCAACGGCTGTGAAGGCAGATGAAGGCTGCAACAAATCCATCAGCTCCAATTATCGTGGTCTCCATGCCATTGGAATCAGTTGGTTGATTTGTGAAGTTTAGTGTGCTTCTTGGAGTGCAACATCACGTTAAACAAATACACACACAGGCCGCTTCGCTCTGTGGGCCACAGCTTCAAGTCTTTTGGCGATCGGGGGAGGGCGACGGGAGCAGGCAATGTGATAGCTGGAAGTTCCTAGACAAGAACCGACACGAAATCGGTGAATACTTGATTCAGTCGCTCAACTTTTGGACAGAAGCAGGAAAGTTATTCAGTAGCAGTATTCACATCTGAGCAGTCCTATTTAGGATCCACTCTGCTCACCCTGAACTGGGCGGGGGCTAGAAAAGATGCCCTAAAAATAGTCTGCTTCACTTCATCCTGTCTGGAAAGCCACATCTAGAGGGATCACCATCAAGCGGTCGAAAAACATCAAGAAGTGAAACTATGTCATTTGGAACCTGGAATATACGAACTCTGATGGATAACCCAAACTCAGACCGACCAGGGAGGAAAACTGCCTTTGTTGCCTGGGAACTCCAAAAATTCAACTTTGACACTGTTGCTCTGATGGAGAAGGGCAACTAAAGGAAGAGCATGGTCAATACACCTTTCTCTGGAAAGGACTTGATCCTGAACAACCGAGGATCCATGGAGTGGGTTTTGCTATCCAAAACAGCCTACTTCAGAAGCTGACAGAGCAACCACTGGGAAACAACGAACATCTCATGACTCTGAGAATCCAGAACCAACACCATCAATGCCTATGCTCCAACTCTGGATGCTGAAGATGAAGTAGAGATGAACTTCTACGCCCAACTTGACCACGTCCTTTCCTCTGTCCTCAACAATGGCAAGATCATTCTCTTGGGAGACTTCAATGCCAGAGTCGGGAAAGATCATAGGCTCTGGACTGGAATAATAAGCAAGGAAGGAGTTGGCAAGGTCAACGCCAATGGAACACACCTCTTCACCAAATATACTGAACATAACCTGGTGATTACAAACACCCTATTTCGCCAGAAAAACAGGCACAAAGTCTCCTGGCAGCATCCACGCTCCAAACACTGGCACCTCATTGACTACATCATCGTATGATCTCGGGACCAACAAGATATACTGATAACGAGAGCTGTTACTGGTGCTGACGAGTGCTGGACAGACCATCGACTCATCTCGTCCACCAAGAGAATGAAGATTCGGCCCAAAAGGAAACTCCAAAATCAGAACACCTTTAAGAAATTCAATGTTGACATCGTTCAAGACATCAACCATATACAGAAGTTCCAACAAGATCTTCAAGAACAACTGCCTCAACAAATCCCATCATCTTTAGAAGAACACTGGAATCAATTGAAGAATGCTGTCATCACCTTCTGCAAAGAAACAATTGGGTTCAAGACGAGAAAACATCAGGATTGGTTTGATGATAACGACAAACCACACCAACAACTCATCGACGAAAAGAGAAAAGCTTTCATCACCTTACAAAATGACCAACAATCCGCTACCAAAAGGAAACGCTATCAGGAACGCAAGGCTGCAGTCCAGAAGAGCACCCGAAACCTGAAAAACCGATGGTGGAGGAAGAAAGCTCGGGAAATCCAACAACTAGCAGACGCCAACGACACTCGAGGCTTTTTCAACACAACTAAAGCTATTTTTGGCCCATCCTCTCACGGTCAAGCCCCTCTCAAAAGCAAAGATGGTTCAACCATCCTGAAGAGCAATGCTGACATCAATTCTAGATGGAGGGAGCACTTTGACGATCTTCTAAATCAGACCATCTCATTTGACAGGAATGTGATTAACAACATTCCAAAACAGCCCATTGATGACTCCCTAAGCAAAATACCAATACTTGAAGAAGTCAAGGAAGCCATCAAAACCTTGAAAAACAACAAGGCTGCTGGACAACATACCGATGACATCTGAAGGCACTTGAAAAGTTCCATCAACGCTGTCTTCAAAACATCTTAACTATCAGCTGGGAAGATAGAAGAACCAATGTCAGCATGCTGAATGAAGCAAAAACAACAAGCATTGAAGCCTACGTCATCAAGAACCAACTAAGATGGAGTGGTTACATTGTTCGGATGAAAGACAAACGTCTGCCGAAACAGATCTTCTACTCCCAGCTTAAAGAAGGCAAATGTAAAAGAGGCAGACAACAGAAGAGATTCAAAGATGTCTTAAAAGACAACATGAAGAAATGTAACGTCGACATCAACAATTGGGAAACCAATGCCAAGGACAGGAAACTCTGGCAAACCATCATCCGAGAAGGAACAGCAACTTTCGAAGCCAACAGCTGTGCAGAATTAGAAGAAAAGAGAAGAAAATGGAAAGAGAGGCAGCAACAACCAAAGCCCGATCTGCCATCTGGAACTACCTGTCCTGAATGCAGAAGAACTTTCAAAGCCACAATTGGACTCATAAGCCACTTGAGAGCCCATAAATAGATCAACGGAATGAAGACCATCATCCTTGAACTCCAGGGACAGCCACGACAATGACGACGGCAGATGATTCAGCTTGCACCATTCAACAAAGGCCTCCAATAGGGCCCTTTCATCCTCCCATCCTCCCTTTAACTATTGCTAAGTCATCAGAGAGTTTCTGTAGATGACATCACTCAGTGTTGTATCTGAAGTCCAAGGTACTGTGTACAGGGTAAACAGGAAGGGGGCCCATACAGTCCCCTGTGGGGCCACAGTGCTGCTAATCATCATATCTGATACACAGCTCTGAAGCTGCACAATCTGCGGTCTGCCAGTCAGAAAGTCCATTATCCAGGATACAATAGAAATGCCAACCTGCACTGAACAGAGCTTTTCCCGCAGCAGTAAAGGATGTACAGTATTGAAGGCACTTGAGAAATCAAAAAACATGATCCTCACAGTACTAGTCTTACCCACCCTCAGTGGAAAACAGCCTGCTTGCACATTTATCCAAACTATGCCTCTCATAATTTTGTATACCTCCATAGCATCTCTCCTCATTCTCCTGCGCTCCAGGGAATAAATCCCTACTTATTCAACCTTTCCCCATTTCTCAGTTTCACCTGCCTCAACAACATCCCTGTGAATGCTCTCTGTACTCTTTCAAACTTATTGATATATTTGCTGTAGGTAAGTGGCCGGAATTGAACACCATACTCCAAATTTGGCCTCACCGGTGTCTTACACAGTTTCAACATAACACACACAAAATGCTGGTGGTACACAGCAGGCCAGGCAGCATCTATGGGGAGAAGCACTGTCAATGTTTCAGGCCGAGACCCTTCGTCAGAACTCACGTGTGCCCTGACGAAGGGTCTCGGCCCGAAACATCGACAATGTTTCTCCCTATAGATGCTGCCTGGCCTGCTGTGTTCCACCAGCATTTTGTGTGTGTTGTTTGAATTTCCAGCATCTGCAGATTTCCTCGTGTTTGCTTCAACATAACTGTTGGTGGACATTGCACTGGAGTTGCACCATGCTCATCTGGGTTTGCGATGTCTATATTGTCTTATCCCAGCTTGGTATCCTGGTGACCAACAACTGAATCTAACTGAAATGCACTGTAAGCAGAGAGAACCAAGTACAGGTTCCTTTTGAAGAGTAACACACTCAAAATGCTAGAGGACCTCAGCAGATCAAGCAGTATCTATGCAGAAGAATAAACCTTTGACGTTTCAGGCCGAGACCTGTCATCAGGATCTTCCTATTGGAGATCCAAGCTGCGAGTAACCAAGAACTTTTATCGTGGTTGCTCTCTGTGTGAATGAAATAACTTCAGATGCCAGGTATCTAAAATCCAAACAGAAAATGTTCTGAAAAGTCAGGTCAGGCAGTGAAATAGATAACGGTTCTGTTTTGAGACCCATGCTTCCTCTGTACATGTTGTTTGCCCTGTTGCATATCTTGCTTCATTCCGTTTCAACACCAATTTCTTTATTACATCAAAATAAACTTTTATCATAATAAAAATGATTTACTACAATAAAACATGCAATGGCTTTTCATTTGTAAATTCATATTCAGTCAATACTTCCAGTACTGTTCTACTGCATTCCTTCTTTTCCGAGGATCGTCACCGTATCATGGTGGAGAGGCTTGCGTGTTCCTGAGATCGCAAGAGCGATGCTGTCTCGAATGGTAAGGTCAAAGGGCAGGTAGAATGATCCAGGTTCAGTTCATGCTGTCGGTATACTCTCCCCGTGATTTCCTTGGGCTGCTCTGGTTTCCTCCCACATTCCAAAAATGTGCAGCTTAGGTTAATTGGTCACATGGGTGAAACTGGATGGCGCAGGCTCTCTGGGCCGTGCTAAATCTATACATTAAAAAAAATAAATATAACATTTGTAATGTGTGACTGCTGAATATGTAGGTAGTTTGCTATATATACAGATTCTTTGTAGAACAATATGCTATTTCCAGTGAATGCAGCCTGTTAACATGCACCTTTGCAAATGCAGAGACATAATGACTCTACTTACACATGCAGACCGCAAAGTTAGCAAGCTGCAATAGCAAGCATTGTAGTTCACCTTGCTAAAAGTATCTTATAGATCAGAAACTATAATAGAGAACACCCTTCACATTTCATTCAAGAATTCACTTTGTGAATAAAGAGGAAGCCACAGCACATCCTGTGACTTATAATTGAAGGAAGTTACTCTGGTATTAAGTACTTTGAATAATAATATTCATTGATGTGAGAGGCAATCTTTATTACAATCTTCTTTCCCAAATAAACTAATTATAATTGAAGAGGAGGTCCAATTATCTTCTAATAGATGGGTCAAGTCTTACACCAAATAAGATGACCATGATTCCGGTCAGTAATGCAACAAAGAACAATGCTAAATATTTATCGCATGCATACTACCACAGCACAGTACAGGCCCTTGTGCCCACGATGTTGTCTGACCTTCGTCAGGACGTCTCAGCCCGAAACATTGACTGCTCGTTTCCACATATGCTGCCTGACCTGCTCAGTTCCTCCAGCTTGTTGTACGTGTTGCTTTGAACCGAGCATTTGCAGTGTACTCTGTGTTTAATATATGAGCAGTGTTTGACTGACTGGAGTTTAGAACAATGAAAGGGAATCTCATTAACACCTACTGAATATTGAAAGCCCTAGATTGACTGGAGAGGATGTTGGAAGAATCTATGACCAGAGGGCACAGCCTCAGAATACAAGTATGTCCATTTAGAACAAAGATGAGGAATTTCTTTAGCCAGAGGGTGGTGAATCTGTAGAATTCATTGCTACAGATAGATGACTGTGAGGCCAATTCATTGGGTATATTTAAAGCAGAGTTTGATAGGTTTTTGATTAGTAAGGGTATCAACGGATATCGGGAGAAGGCAGGAGCATGGGGTTGAGAGGGATAATAAATCAGCCAAATTTCTCTTCCACCCATCTGGAGCTCTATGTACATAGGGCCTTTAGCATTGTCAATGATTCCTCTCATTCGTCCAACAATCTCTTTGACCTCCTACTATCAGGCAGGAGGTACCATAGCATTAGGACAAGAACTGCTACAACGGGAACAGCCTCCTCCTCCAGACTATTGAACCCCCGCCACCAACCAGGTCTCATCATGCATGAAGCAACAATAGCGTTATACTGTTTACTTTTTAACTTGTGTGTAAATGCACCTTGTTATTTGTGGTAATATTATTCCATGTGTTCCTTGGTCTGAACGAGATGGAATGGTGGAACAGACTCGATGGGCTGAATAACCTAATTCTCCTGTGCTAGGGCACTGTAAAAGTGCTCACTGTAATTGCCCACTGCAGTGTATAGGCTCGTGACGGCTCGTGACAGTGGGAACGCAGGGAGAAGAATAAATCTGGCAAACATGAGATGAGCAAAATGAGTTTCTGAAAGTTGCCATGAACTTGGTGGGTGGAGCATGTATACCTGTTACATGCTGTCTCTCACCATGACTCTATTCCTTGGATTCTTTACAGCCCCTTCCTGTTAACTACATATCATTTCCTGTTGCTGCCACTCTGAGGTGCTGCCGAATGGCCTGTTCCAGGATTCAGGAGTACGTGTTAAGGGAAACACTGAGGCTTGGTGGGGAAGGACCACAGTGTAGAGTTCATCCACTACTGGAAAGGGAGAGGGAGGGGCTGGGTCGGGGAGGAAGCTCCTCAACGTACCACTCCAGATGAATAGTAGTAGTTCTATTGGTGTGCAGCAATTAATAGAACACTACTGAAAGCATTGACGATGAATGTAAAAATCAAACGGCATTGTAGTTTATTCCTTAACAGTGATTTTATTAAATGTCAATAAAGTTTATTTTATTTTGAAAAAAATCTACACATACACCAGGGAAAGCATTCTAACTGGCCACATCACAGTCTATATAGGGTGGGGTGTTAATATACAGGACCAAAATAAGCTGCAGAGAGTTGTAAAATCAGTCAGCTCCAGCATGCATGGGTACTAGCCTCCGTAGTGCAGTTTCCAGGATATTTTCAAGGAGCGGTGCCTCAGAAAAGCAGCATTCATCATTAAGGACCTCCATCAGCCAGGACATGCCCTCTGTTACTGTCAAGGAAGGAGGTAGAGGAGCCTGAAGGCACACACTCAGCGATTCAGGAACAGCTTCTTTCCCTCAGCCACCTGATTTCTAAATGGACGTTGAACCCATGAACATGACCTTACTACTGTTTGTTTGTTTATTTATTTAACTTTTATTTTTGCACTACTAATTGAACTATATATAATTATAAATTCATCAACATGAAACCCTGTCATAGGAAAGCAATATCCTCACCACCCAGACCATGCTCTTTTCTCACTGCTGCCATCACGTAGAAGGTACAGCTGCCTGATGAGTCACACCACCAGGTTCAGGAACAGTTACTACCCCTCAACCATCAGGCTCTTGAACAAAAGGGCTCATCTACACTCATTTAAGGACTCTGTTATATTGTTATCTTATGCTCGTTATTTATCGCTATTTGTTTACATCTACATTTGCAGTTCGTTTACAGTTAACATTTCCTGATGTTTGCAGTTTACAGTTACTGATCTATAGATTTGCTAAGTGTACCTGCATCAAATGAATCTCAGGGTTGTATGAGGTGACATGCACAGAATGTACTAATAGTAAGTTTTAACTTGTACTTTGAGATGTACGTATATTTACTGTAATTCACAAATTGTTCTTGAACCTGGTGGTGTCACTTGTGAGGCACTTATACCTTCAACTGTGGCGAGCAAAAGGATAAAATGCAAGAGAAAAGGACCAATCAAGTGTGACGGTGGAAATGTATGTATAGAGCTGGAGGTAGCTGAACTATTTTGTTTGCTTCAGTATTCACTATGGGATGGCTTACAGTGGACTGAAAAGCTTCAGCATATTGACATTAAGAAAGAGGATGTGCTGGAGCTTCTGGAAAGCATCAAATTGGATAAGTCACCAGGACTTACGAGATGTATCCGAAGCTACTGTGAGGGATGAGATTGCTGAGCCTCTGGCAATGATCTTTGCATCATCAATGGGGACAGGAAAGGTTCTGGAGGATTGGAGGTTGTGGATGCTGTTCCCTTTTTCAAGAAAGGGGGTAGAGATAGCCCAGGAAATTATAGACCAGTGAGTCTTACCTCAGTAGTTGGTAGGTAGATGGAAAAGGATCCTGAGAGGCAGGATTTATGAACATTTGGAGAGGTATAATATGATTAGGAGTAGTCAGCACGGCTTTGTCAAGGGCAGATCGTGTCTTATGAGCTTGATTGAATTTTTTGAGGATGTTACTAAACACATTGATGAAGGTAGACCAGTATAGATGTAGTGTATATGGATTTCAGCAAGGCACTTGATAAGGTACCCCATGCAAGGTTTATTGAGACAGTAAGGAGGCATGGGATTCAAGGGGACATTGCTCTGTAGATCCAGAATTGGCTTGCCCACAGAAAGCAAAGAGTGGTTGTAGATGGGTCATATTCTGCCTGGAGGTTGGTCACCAGTGGGGTGCCTAAGAGATCTGTTCTGGGACCCTTACTCTTCGTGATTTTTATAAATGACTTGGATGAGGAAGTGGAGGGATGGGTTAGTAAGTTTGCTGACGACACAAAGGTTGGGGGTGTTGTGAATAGTGTGGAGGGCTGTCAGGGGTTACAACAGAACATTGATAGGATGCAAAACTGGGCTGAGAAGTGACAGATGCAGTTCAACCCAGATAAGTGTGAAGTGGTTCATTTTGGTAGGTCAAATATGATGGCGGAATATAGTATTAATGGCAAGACTCTTGGCAGTGTGGAGGATCAGAGGGATCTTGGGGTCCGAGTCCATAGGACACACAAAACTGCTACGCAGGTTGACTCTGTGGTTAAGAAGGCGTAATGGCGTTCACCAGCTGTGGGATTAAATTTAAGAGCTGAGAGGTAATGTTGCAGCTGTATAGGACCCTGGTCAGACCCCACTTGGAGTACTGTGCTCAATTCTGGTAGCCTAACTACAGGAAGGATGTGGAAACCATAGAAAGGGTGCAGAGGAGATTTGCAAGGATGTTGCCTGGATTGGGGAGCATGCCTTATGAGAATAGGCTGAGTGAACTTGGCCTTTTCTCGGAGCGATGGAGGATGAGTGGTGACCTGATAGAGGCTTTTTCTCAGGGTTGAAATGGCTAACATGAGTGGGCATAGTTTTAAGGTGCTTGGAAGTACCAAGCAGAGGAGATCTCGTCAGGGTAAGATTTTTTACGCAGAGCGTGGTGGGTGTGTGGAATGGGCTGCCAGTGACAGTGGTGGAGGTGGATACAATAGGGTCTTCTAAGAGACTCCTGGACAGGTACATGGAGCTTAGGAAAATAGAGGGCTATGGGTAACCCTAGGTAATTTCTGAAGTAAGTACGTGTTCGGCACAGCTTTGTGGGCTGAAGGGCCTGTTTTGTGCTGTAGGCTTTCTATGTTTTGCATTGCACTGCTGCCGGAAAGACATCAAATTTCACGACAAATGCCAGTGATATTAAATCTGATGCTGATTCTGATTTGCAAAAATAAATATGTAGCTTGGTAGAGTCGTACAACATGGAAACAGGCTTTTCAGCTCACTGTGAGAATGCTAATAAGTAATCCTTCCGCACTCCATCTGCACTAATCCCAGAGCAGCGCACACAAAATGCTGGAGGAACTCAGGAGGTCAGGCAACATCTATGGAGAGCGATGATTATCAATTGACGCCTCAGGTCAAAACCCTTCATCAGGCATTAATCCCATCATCGTGCATTTAGTTAATAGGCAATTCAAATGCTCGGCGGAGACACCTCTTATCTGCTGTCAGCATCTCTGCTTCTACCCCTCCCTCCTCTCTAATAAAATAAATCTTATTTTAAAGGAACCACATCTTACCTTGTGACTTTCATGACTTGGATGAAGAGAAGAGGAAGTCACTGGGTTTTCTCTTGGTCTGAGTGACAGGAAGCTCTTCAGGGTCTGAAGGGAGGCTTGCCACTCTGTCCCGAAACAAGCATCAAAAGCCCTGCCCAAAAACAAGAGGATCAAGATCTTAACCTCATTCACACATCCCAGATTGCCCAGAGATGTAGAGCAGCTGCACATCTAAGAGGAAGAATGACGTGAGATACACACACACACACACACACACACACACACACACACACACACACACACACACACACACACACACACACACACACTCTCTCTCTCTCTCTCTCTCTCTCTCTCTCTCTCAGCTTGCAGGCTGGAAACCTCAGTAAATGCTCACCTCCCCCTTCTCTTCCAGCACTTTTTCCTCAATAAAAGCATGGATTTCCATGCTGGCAATATCCACAGCCATCACAACAGTCACTGGTCCTACTTCAGTGATTTCAGTCCAAAAATCCAGGCCCTCATCTCTGATGCATTTACAAAGAAGGCAAGCCACCAGCTATACTCCAACCCAGCACCCCTTTCACAACTGGATCCCAGAGAGAGAACACGAAAATAGGCCGTTTGAAACACTGAGTCCGACTTTGAGGGGATTTGTATATAGCAATGATTTGGATGATGGCATTGACAGCTTTGTCGCAAAGTTTGCAAACAATATGAAGATAGGTGGAGGGGCAAGTATTTTGAGGAAGAAGAGAGGCTACTGAAGGACTCAGACAGAGTAGGAGAATGGGCAAAAAATGGCAGATGGAATTCTGTGTCAGGAAGTGTCTGGTTATGCATTTTGGTAGAAGAAATGAAAGGGTTGACTTTTTTCTAAATGCAGAGAAAAATGCAAAAGGGACTTAGGAGTCCCTGTTCAGGATTCCCTAAAGATTAATTTGCAGAAAGGCAAGTGTAACTTTAGCATTCATTTCAAGAGGACTAGAATATAAAAGCAAGAATGTAATGTTGAGATCAGACCACTATTTGTGAGTAATTAATGCAGAAAACCATGTAATTGCAAAGGGTTCACGAACTGTTTCTTGCAAACGTAGAAGCAAGGACGTAATGCTGAGGCTTTATGAATCATTGGTCGGGCCACATTTGCGATATTGTGAGCAGTTTGGGCCCTGTATCTAAGATTCACGGAAATGATTCTGGGAATATAAGGATTAACGTTATGAGGAGTGTTTGAAAGCTCAGGACCTGTAATCACTGGAGTTTATAGAAGAATGGGCAGTGGTGGATCTGACTGAAACCTATTTCCTTTACCATAGTGCTAGACAGGGATAGAAGATAATTTGGGATAACATTTAATTGGGGTACGGGGAAATATGATGCTATTAGGCAGGAAATTGGGAGCAGATGTTCTCAGGGAAACGCACAACAGAAATGTGGCAAATGTTCATGGAACTTTTGCATGGAGTTCTGCATAGGTATGTTCCACTGAGGCAGGGAAAGGATGGTAGAGTTAAACAATCATGGTGTACAAAGTATGTAAAAAATCTAGTTAAAAAGGAAAGCTTACGAAAGGTTCAAGAAACTAGGTACTGTTAGAGCTGTAGAGAATTACAAGGTTGCTAGGAATGATCTTAAGAATAGAATTAGGAGAGCCAGAAGGGGTCACGAGAAGCCTTTGTGAACAGGATTAAGGAAAACCCCAAGGCATTCTACAAGTATGTGAAGAGCAAGAGCATGAGCCATGTGAGAATAGGTTTCAAAGATACATTTAATGTTAGAGAAATGTATACAATATACATCCTGAAATTCTTTTTCTTCACAACCATCCACAAATACAAAGGAGTGCCCCAAAGAATGAATGACAGTTAAATGTTAGAACTTCCCCCCCAAAGCTTCCCCCCTCTCACACATAAGCAGCAACAAAGCAACAATCCCACCTTCACCAGCAAAAAAAAGCATCGGCAACCCCCACCGAGCACTCCAGCATGCAGCAAAGCATCAATACAGACACAGACTTACAGTACCACAAAGACTGCTCGTTTATCCGGTAATTCAACATACCATAGGCTCTCTCTCTCTCCCCCAATAAGGAAAAAAGAGGTGTCTCTATTTCATAGCGAGAGGGGAGACATAACAAACTCGCTGACTTACAATGTTAAAAGTCCATTGCGCTGCTTTTTCTGAGCTCTGTGCCCAAAGATCTCGGGTCTCTAGGCACACAGTCAGAGATCTTCCATCTCCCACGACACACCGATTTCCTGCAGAGGCACTGACCTCGAGTCCGCCCACCTCCAGAACCACGAAATCCCAAAACTCCGAAAATGAGCTAACGTTCTAGGCCGCATCCTTGGTATATCAAATAACGGCCAGTCGTGTAACCACAATAGCGGGTCCCATTCTCGCAGGGAACCGAAGTCAGCGTGGAACTCCAGGTCAGGGTCTTCAAAAGAACCCTGAAAGGGAAAAATCCAGATATTAAAGATAGAAATAGAGCTGTTTCCAAAGATGCAAGCAGTCGCTGTAGGACGCCACTGTCTACTAAGCTCGACCCCGAAGATGAACAGGACCAATCAGGTGTGATAGTGGAAACAGGTGCATGGAGTCAGAGGAGGTTGCAGAGGTAATTAATGAATACTTTGCTTCAGTATTCACCAGGGAAAAAGACTTCGGCAATTGTGTGGATGACTTTGAGCGGACTGAAACACTTGAGTATATAGATGTTAAGAAAGAGGATGTGCTGGAGTTTTTGAAAAGCATTAAGTTAGATAAGTCACTGGGACCAGATGAGCTATACCCCAGGCTACTGTGGGAAGTGAGGAGGAGATTGCTGAGCCTCTGGTGATGATCTTTGCATCGTCGATAGGGATGGGAGAAGTACTGGAGGATTGGAGACTTGCAAATGTTGCTCCCTTGTTCAAGAAAGGAAGTAGAGATAGCCCAGGAAATTATAGACCAGTGAGTCTGACTTCAATGGTGGGCAAGTTGTTAGAGAAAATTCTGAGAGGCAGGTTTATGAGCATTTGGAGATATAATCTGATTTGGGATAGTCAGCACGGCTTTTTCAAAGGCAGGTTGTACCTTACAAACCTGATTGAATTCTTTGAGGATGTAACAAAACACATTGATGAAGGTAGACCAGTGGATGTAGTGTATATGGACTTCAGTAAGGCATTTGATAAGGTTCCCCATGTATGGTTCCTTCAGAAAGTAAGGAGGCATGGGATCCAAGGAAACCTTGCTTTGTGGATCCAGAATTGGCTTGCCCACAGAAAGCAAAGGGTGGCTGTAGATGGTTCGTATTCTGCATGGAGGTTGGTGACCGGTGTGTTCTGGGGGGGGGGGTGGGGGGGGGGATCTGTTCTGGGACCCCTTCTCTTTGTGATTTTCATAAATGACCTGGATGAAGAAGTAGAAAGGTGGGTTAGTAGGTTTGTTGATGACACAAAGGTTGGAGGTATTGTGGAGGGTTGTCAGAGGTTACAGTGGGACATTGAAAGGATGCAGAACTGGGCTGAGAGGTGGCGGATGGTCTTCAACCCAGATAAGTGTGAAGTGGCTCATTTTGGTAGGTCCAATTTGAAGACAGAATATAATATAAATGGTAGGACTCGGCAGTGTGGAGGATCTGAGAGATCTTGGGGTCCGTGTTGATCGGACACTCAAAGCTGCTGTGTAGGTTGGCAGTGTTGCTAACAAGGCATATGGTGTGTTGGCATTCATCAACCATGGGACTGAGTTCAAGAGCCGTGAGGCAATGTTACACAAGACCTTGGTCAGACCCTATTTGGAGTACTTGCTCAGTTCTGGTCAGCGCAGAATCAGATATCACTGTGATGATTGTACGCTCTAGTATCAATTGTTTGGTGGCAATAAAGCAATGACACTACAGGAAGGATGTGGATACTATAGAGAGTACAGAGATGATTCACAAGACCGTTGCCTGGATTGGAGGGTGTACCATATGAGATTAGGTTGAGTCTACTTGGCCTGTTCTCCTTGGAGTGATGGGGGATGAGAGGTGTATAAGAGGATGAGAGGCATTTATCGTGTGGATAGCTAGAGGCTTTTTCCCAGGGCTGACATGAGGAGGCATGGTTTTAAAGTGCTTGGAAATAGGTACTGAGGGGATGTCAGGGGTAGGTTTCTCAAACAGAGAGTGGTGGGTGTGTGGAATGCACGGCCGGCGACGGTGCTGGAGGTGGATCCAATGGGGTCTTTAAGAGCCTCGTCGATAGGTACATGGAGCTTAGAAAAATAGAGGGCTGTGCACTCAGGAAATTCGAGGCAGTTTCTGGAGTAGGTTACATGGTTGGCAATAACATTGTGGGCTGAAGGGCCTGTAACGTGCTGTAGATTTCTATGTTCTTATCGAATATTAAAAGGCCTGGACAGAGTGGATGTGGAGAGGATGTTTCCTATAGCGAGAGGGTCCAGAATCTGAGGGCATAGCCTCAGAGAGTATGTTGCCAATAATGGGAAAGCCCAGGACAAAGGGGCACAACATCAGAAGGAACTTCAAAGTTCAAAGTACATTCCTTATCAAAGTCTCCTACAGGCAGCGACAAAGCAAGAAACCCCAAAAGAACAACTCACGTAAAATGCAGGAGGAACTCAGCAGGCCAGGCAGCATCCATCAAAAAAAGCACAGTTGACGTTTTGGGCCAAAATCCTTCGGCAGGAGGGGAGTCCTGGAGTCGAGGGGGCGGTAACCCAAAAAAGTTTGTGAACCGGTCTGCAGTAACACACACACACACGTGTGAAGGAACTCAACAGTCAGGCAGCATCTGTAGAGAGGAATAAACAGTCAGTGTTTCAGGCTGAGAGCCCTTCATCAGAACAAGAGAAGAAGCCAGGTCTATGAATCGACATAGATCTCGGGAGCTGTGTGGCAGGGGTTGGAAACAAAAATCTCCTCTACTCCCCTTTCTTACTGTGGTGGCCAAATGTGGTACAGTAGAGCTATACAGAGAAGATGGTCGAGGAGTTCAGCAGTTCAGGCAGCATCAACGGAGAGGAATAAAGTTGATGTTTCGGACTGAGACTCTTCATCAGGACTGGACAGGGGAAGGTAGAGGGAGGGAAATGAGTACAAGCTATAAGGTACAGGTGGATCAAGTGAGGGGAGGGGGAGGAGGAAGCTGGAAGGGGATCGGTGGAAGAGGAAATCGACTGAAGGAGGAGGAATCCGACAGAAGAGGACAGTGGACCATGGGAGAAAGGGGTAAAGGACCGGCACCAGAAGGAGGTTTCCTTTAATAATAATAAAATAGACAGTGAACTGTGATATAGCAGATGACCCTGAAAGACTTGCAGGTGAGTTTTGCCTGATCTGAAATGGCTGCTTGGGGCTGAGGGTGGAGAGGCAGGGGTACTTCTAATGCTTGCAGGGGTAAGTGCCAGGAGGGTGGTCTTTGGGGAAAGGCAATAGGAAAGGGAGTCAGATACCGAGTGATTACTATGGAAAGCTAGTATCAGCGGCTGGTAGAGGGTTCAATCCTGACCTCAGGTGCTATGTGTATGGAGTTTGCATTTTCTCCCTGTGATTACTTCAGTTTCCACTCACTTTCCCAAAGATGTGTGTGTTGAAAGGTTATTCGATTATCATGTGAGTGTAGCATCTGGAGGAAGCTGTTCATGGAGTTTCTGCGCTCAATGGCTCTACGGGAAATTCCCATTGACCTCAGTTTGAAATGACTACCACTTACAACCATGTCCCCTTGCTCAAAGATCTCCCATACTGAAAACCTCTCAACAATAATTCTGTCAAAGCTCGAAGTAAATTTATTATCAGGGTACATTTATGTCACCATATACTATCCATATACATTCATGTTCTTGCAGACATTTATAGGAAAATAAAGAAATACAATAGAACTGAAATCCAGGAACAGCTGATATATGTACCCTTGTTTTCTACGTGTGTCAGGGCCAGGTGCATAACAGATACCATGGCATTTGTTGTAGAGTGGATCAGTCATTGGTTAGTGTCCAATGTGGCAGCAGTGGGGTTTTTAATGTGTACCATTATCAGCCTTTCAATGGACGTCATGATGATGGGCATCAGCGTCACTTGACGGTCGGTAGTGGCTTAGTTCTGAAGGTGTAGAGTTCTTTAGTACAGGGGCAATGGTGACTGATTTGAAGTATTTTATTTACTATTTAGAGATAAGGTGCAGAACAGGCCTTTCTGGAGCACTGCGCCACACCACACCAGCACCAAGGCTTCACTGCTGTGCATTTTACGCCATAAAATTTATACATCACCCAGCAGATCAAACAGGAGCTCAGTGAGGACAGAATCCCTCTCTGTTTTCTGCTTCTACACATCATGGCACAAAAATTCACACTGATTTTTTTGGGCAAATTTCCAAAAGTCACTGGCACAATGCAGACTCTTTTTCAAGGATTCCTCCCACCTACTCCTTCCCCATCTCCTCCCTCTCAAGCTCCCGGGTGCCGTCTGCTTTCCCAAAGCCGGCTCAGAGGGCATCTCTTCACATCTGCCTTCAGGGCCAGTTCAGGATGTGCACACTGAGAGGACAGCACTGTTCCGTATTTCAGGAATGTTGTAAACACATTGTTTAAGCCTTCTTTGCTGTTTAAATACGGGTTATATGTAAAAGTACATGAATAGCATATGTCATGAAGTGACCAGGTCACCCATGTACATCTTGCTAAAGTGAAAATGAAACAAAGACACTTTCTCTTAGGCTCACATCTTTTTCTTGCAATAAATTTTATGTTTTGGAGTTACAAAACACAACCGACCCATCAAATGAGTTGAGGAAGCACTGACAGGGATCATCCAATCATCCCAAAATTACCTTCCCTAGTATTAAGCCATTTCAGCCTTGGGAAACATCTGCCTATCCACTCCATCCATGTCTCAGATCATCTTGTATACCTCTATCAAGTCACGTCTCATCCTCTTTCACTCCAAAAAGTCCCAGCTCAGTCGACCCTCTAAGTCCAGGCAGCATCTTGGTATATCTTCTCTGGGGAGAGAGGGAGAGGATGGAAACATGCCCCTTGACCCTTCAAGTCTGTGCTGACACCCAGTGTGCATTTTACATGAATCAATGGAAAGCATGCTGACTGGTATGGAGACATCAACACACAGGATCAGACAATCAGGCGAAGGTTGTAAATTTGGCCAGGTCCATCATGAGCATTAGCCTCCCCATTGTTGAGCACATCTTCAATAGCTGGAGCATGAAAATGGCAGCATCCTTCATTAAGGCCACTCGGCTTCCAGCATATACCCTCTTCTCATTACTACCATCAGGGAGAAGAGACAGAAGCCTGAAGGTATACACTCAATGTTTTAGGAACAGTTTCTTCCCATTTGCCATCACATTTTAGACAAACAGAATGGGAGGGTTTGGCATATGTGGTGCAAAAAGTGAAGAGTTGTTCAAGAACTGTTCAGAAATCTAACGGCATAGCGGAAGAGATGCTGTTCTTGAAATGTGTCTTCAGGCTCACGTACCTCCTCCCTGATGGCATTGAGCATTTAGTAATGTGAAGAGGGTATGTCCTGGGTGGTGGGGGTTCTTAATGATGGATGTCTTTTTGAGGCATTGCCTTTTGAAGACGTTCTCTTTAGTAGAGAGGATAGTGCAACTGAGTTTACAATCTTTTGGAGCTTTTTCCAATTCTGTGCCTTCATCACAGATGGTGATGCAGCCAGTCAGAATGCTCTCTATGGTACATCTGTAGAAATTTGCTAGACTTTGGTGACATACCAAGTCTCCTAATGAAATAAGGTTGCTGACATGAGTTCTTCACAATTGAATCAATATGCTTGACCCAGGACAGAACAAAGTTGTTGATACCCAGGAACACCTTTGCAGTGCTGGGCACTTGAAGACAACTGGTGTGTGTTCCCTTGACTTTCCTTTCCTGAAGTCAACGATCATTTCCTTGATCTTACTGATGTTGAATGAAAGGTTGTTGTTGCACGTCTTGACAATATTCTCATAAATTTCCTCTGCATTATTTCCATCTTAGTGATGTCTTTCTTATAATGTTCGTTCATTATGTGCTGTGCTGTATGATATGGGCGATCATGGCCATGATTGTTCTGGGCAAATGTTTCTACAGAAGTCATTTGCCATTGCCTTCTACTGGGCACACCTTTACAAGACGGGTGACCCCAGCCATGATCAATATTCTTCAGAGACTGTCTGCCCGATAACCAGGATCTGCATATGCACCAGCTGCACATACGACCATCCACCACCTGCTCCCATGGCTTCGTGTGACCCTGATCTAAGCAGGTGCTACACCTTTACAAGACAGGTGACCCCAGCCATGATCAATATTCTTCAGAGACTGTCTGCCCGATAACCAGGATCTGCATATGCACCAGCTGCACATACGACCATCCACCACCTGCTCCCATGGCTTCGTGTGACCCTGATCTAAGCAGGTGCTACACCTTGCCCAAGGGTGACCTGCAGGCTAGTGGAGGGAAGGAACACTTACACCTCTTTTGGTAGAGATGTATCTTTACATCGCCATCCAATGTTCCTTTAACAGAGTGACCAAAACTATACACAAAACACCAACATCTTATACAACAGCAACATATCACCATAAACTCCCTCAAAATTATAAGACCATAAGACATAGGAGCAGAATTAGGCCTTTCGAGCCACTGAACCTGATTGAGGCTGATTTGTTATCCCGCTCAACAGTTCTGGTTGAAAAGTTCCTCTGTACCTTTCTTTGAAACTGGACCTTCGACTTCCTAACTGAAAGACCACAATCTGTGCGGATTGGAAATAACATCTCTACCTCGTTGACAATCAGCACTGGCACACCTCAGGGTAACTGCTTAGCCCCCTGCTCTACTCTCTCTACACCCATAATTGTGTGGCTAGGCACAGCTCAAATACCATCTATAAATCTGCTGACTGCACAACTATATAACAATTACAGCATGGAAACAGGCCATCTCAGCCCTTCTAGTCCGTGTTGACAGAGTTTCAGATGGAGACGAGAGAGTGTACAGGAGTGAGATATATCGGCTATTTGAGTGGTGTCGCAGCAACCACCTTGCACTCAACTTCAGTAAGATCAAGTAGCTGATTGTGGACTTCAGGAAGGGTAAGGTGAAGGAACACCACCAATCCTCATCAAGGGATCAGAAGTGCAGAGTGTGAGCATCTTCCAGTTCCTGCGTGTCAACATCTCAGAGGATCTATCCTGGGCCCAGTTTATTGATACAATTACAAAGAACCACTTGAGCAGCTACATTTCATTCGGAATTTCAGAAGATTTGGTATATCACCAAGGACACTTGCAAATTTCTATCAGATGTACCATGGAGAGCATTCTAACTGGCTGCTCTTCTGTCTGGTATGGGGCAGTGCTACTGCACGTGATTGAAATTAGCTGCAGAGAGCTATAAACTTAGTCGGCTCCATCAGGGGCACTAGCCTCCATGAAATCCAGGACATCTTCAAGGAGCGGTGCCTCAAAAAGGTGTTGTCCATCTCTAAGGACCCCAATCACCCAGGTCAGGCCTCGTTCTCGTTGCTATCATCAGGGATGAGGTACAGAAGCATTAAGGCACACACTCAACAATTCAGGAACACCTTCTTCTCCTCTCCCATCCAATTTCTAAATCGTCATTGAACCCATGAACACCAGCTCACTATCCTTTTTTTACTATTTTTGCACCACTTACTTAATTTAAATATTTAATATATTTATATCCAGTGCCTATAGAAAGTCCCCCCCACCCCTGGAAGTTTTAACATTTTATTGTTTTATTGAATGACAGTGGATTTAATTTGATTTTTTTACACTGTACGGCTGCTGCAAAACACATGACATACTGTAATTCAGTGACGAGTCAGATTCTGATTCTCTGTCTCCTCTAACAGTTTGAGAGTTATGTCTGGAACAAGAAGAAATTTAAGGCACTTATTTGTCTGGAACAACTACATTCAACCTCTTTTGGCCTTAATGCTTTGATTGCGAGAGGGCAACACTGACACGATCCCTGGTCCTGTGTACTTTAACAGTACTTTCTAGAGATCATTGGAACGAAATCAGAGGGTCGACAAGCTCTAGTGACAGATATTCATTAGCACTTCATAATGTTCATGCTGATGTAGCCCACCCTTTTCAAGACTCAACATGTTGTGCACTCGGAGATGCTCTTCTGTTGTAACACGTGGTTATTTAGGTTCCTGTAAGCTTGAACCAGTCTGGTCATTCTCCTCTGACCAATCTCATTAACAAGGTATTTTCACCCTCTGAACTCTTGCTCACTGGTGATTTTTGCTTTTCACACCACTCCTGTAAACTTTAGAGACGCATGTGGATGAAAATCCTAGGAAATCAAGAGTTTCTGAGATACTCAAACCACCCTGCCTGGCACCAACAATCATTCCACAGTCAAAGTCACTTAGATCACATCTCGTCCCTGTTCTCATGTTTGGTCTAACAACATCCGAACTTCTTGACCATGTCTGCATGCTTTTATGTACTGAGTTGGGAGGAGGGGTGAACGCGATGGGCGGCGTGGAGAAACCGTATTCTCTATTTGAAGATGGCTGCGTGTACAAGCAGGGTCAGAAACAACAGGGCAGGTACCACTGTCACATTCCCCAATAAATCCATGCCCAACCTCAAACGACCAACGGTTATCGACACTGAAGTCAAATCAAATAAACAGATCTTGTAAATATTTTCTAATCCTCTCTGATACCCTCACATCCCTTCTATAAAAGGGTGACCAGAATGAAATGCAGTAATTCATTTGAGGCTGGAGCAATGTTTTACTGAGGTTCCCCTGAGCATTCCTGATTGTATATTCTACATCTTAATTGATGGAGCACAAAGTTGAATGTTTGTTATTAGCTACTTAGTGAACCTGCCCCGACACTTTCAGTCAGCACACAAAGTGCTGGAGGAACTCAGCTGGTCAAGCAGCATCTATGGTGGGAAATGCAATTTCAATACTTCAAACTGAGATCCTTCAACCGGACTGCAAAATATAGTCAGTCAAGGTAAATTTATTAGTACATAGTAGTATATTAGTATACATAGTACCCTGAGATTTGTTTTCTTGTAGGCATTCACAAGAAAATAATTAAATACAATATAATTTAGGAAAAACTATACATAAACAAGGACTGACAAACAACCAGCTTGCAAAATAAGACAAACAGTGCAAAGAAGAGCTGAGAACATGAGTTAGAAAGTAGTGAAATCTGTTCAGCGATCACTGATGTTATGGTCAGCAGAGACTCAGTTGGACCAAGGGCCTGCTTCCCAGCAGTATTTCTCCAGGACAGACCCTGGAGGTGCTCAGAGTGAGTGTATACTCCTCCACTTGCTTTTCTGGAACAGCTTCTTCATCAGATTTTGGAACAGATAATTAACTAACCCAACATCACAACTATTTTCTTAGCTCTCTTCTTGCATTACTTAGGTAATGTCACTTCATATATGTATATGTAGTTCTTATAGTAATTTACAGATTTTATGTATTGCAGTATATTGCTGCTGCAAAACAACAAATTTCACAACAATGCTAGTGATATTAAGCTTGATTCGGATTCCCCTTGATCCCATTTTTAAAAAGGACCTAATTTGCACCTTCAAAAAGTAAAACAAAACAGGTTTTACAAAATTCCAAGTGGGGTTATTCAGGGGCTGTGGTTCCGAAACTGTCATTCATAATTCCCAAAGTGCATACAAGATGCCAATGGCCCCAGGCCTAAAACCTAGGGCGGGGGGGGGGGGGGGGAGGAAGAGAGAGAAAAGATAAATCTGAGTGATGCATGACAGCATAAGAGACTATTCTAGCTTGGAAGAATGCCATCTGCTACAAGGCAGCCTCGGCTTGGCTCGAGTCACAGCGATAAACTGAAGAACATGCCACAGCACTACTACTGAAAACAAAAGGAAACAGTCATTTGATAAGCAATACCATGAAATTCCTTGTTAATGCGACACAGGCTGGCTCTGTTGGAAGTCACCTCACGGTTGGTCTTACCAAAATCAAGTAAATAAGTGTGACAACATATGATACAACTGCTTGCTTCAGGAATGCGACGCCGTGTCACTTGTCACTGATTGACGGTTCACCTGGGGGCAGACATTCCTAACCTCTGGGGCATGAAGGAACAGCCAGAGCACACGCACTCCCAGCCGATCTGCGTATTTGGCTTTTTATTTTATTTGTACAACGACCCAGGCTACACAGTGCTTCAAAGCACATTAGGAAGCCCAGGATCTTGAATTTCCATGGATAAATTACCAGAGACCTCAATCCAAGCCAGATACTCCTTACTAAGCGGTGAGGATGGTTGGGTAAACAAGCAAGATTACAAACAAGTGGATCAAAACCCCACAAGTGGTTTAATTCAGTGCCTCAGCTGCAAAAAATAACTCAGAATCAGAAGAAATACAGGCACAAGAGACTGCAGATGTTAGGCAAATGAGATACACAACGTGCTGGGAGAATTCAGTGGGTTTAGGCAGTATCCATGAACTGTGGATGTCTCAGGCCGAGTTCCTTCATCAGAGGAAATGCTGTAACAATTTGGAAAAAACTCTTCCCAATTGTTTCAAACATTGTACAAAGTTCAAAGTAAATGTATTATCAAAGTACCCATATATCAGCCTGAGATTCATTTTCTTGCAGGGATCCACAGAACAAAGAAACACAATGGAAAACAAAGACTGACGATGTGCAAAAGAAGACAAACTGCACGAACACAAAAACAAGCAAACAGTAAGTAAATCAACAAGGTTGACAACAGGAGTTGAAAGTGGTTCAGTGTGGATCCAGGTTCATCCAGGCTGCTTCAGGGCCTGATGGTTAACTGCTCCTGAATGTGCTGGTGTGCGACCTAAGGCTTCTGACACAGCAGGGTGAAGAGGGCATGGCCTAGAGGGTGGGGATCCTTGACGATGGATGTTGTTTACCTACGACAGCGCTCTTTGTAGACTCACTGAAAGGTGGAGGGGGCTTTTCCCGTGATGGACTTGGCTGTATCCACTACTTTTAGATAGAACCATCCACAAAACTCACCACTGATTATCTATAGAAGTTTGTCAACGTTTTAGATGACATGCTGAATCTGAATAAACTTCTGAGAAATCAGGGACAAATATCAGTTGAATTTCACTTGGAAGGAGGGTCCAATAAATTGTGTCAGAATTTTGTCTCTGCCTGTGCATGGAAAGTGGAGCCATTTTACAAAGTTGTCTTTCTGCAAGTACTTTCCACACTCAACTTCCTGACAATATTTACCTCCTATGTCCACCTGCTTCCTGGCTGGTGGCCTCCTTGTATAATATGACCATACCAGGCACTTCCCTTACCTGAAGACCAACATTGCCAAGTAATATACCAACAAAACATTTCCTCCAATATTAAATGAAAATGGCTATTTGAGAGCATTGTCACAGTGGCCACTCAAAGGCATCGAGATTCCATGTCCTGGTACTAGAATTCCAAACTAGTGACTGCAATTTGGAATTAAAATCTCACAACATTCCAAATATAGAAATTCCTTCTCATTCTAGTCTCCTTAGGCTACACTGGATAAATCTGTAACCGAAGCCTTTTCTGTTCGTTTTTACCCTCCGTCCACACTAAAACGGCATTTTTGTTCCCTGAAAATGGAGATTTTCAGAAACGCTCTCCAGGGTGTGTAATTTTGAAAATGCCGGATTGGCTGGAGCAGTGTGGACGGGGTAACCAGAGAAATTTGAAAACACTGTCATGACGTGCTGGAACAGATGGTGATGGCAGCGTGCCATTTCATTGTTTTCTTGAACGCAACCTAACAATTTCAGAACAGACAGCAACGAGACTGAAGCCAGAAGAATTAGAAACGTACTCACCAAATACTTTGACCCATAACTTAGAATAAACAAGTATACTCACTTTGCCCTGTTTTCTGTCCTTGCTGGTATGAAGGTGGTTTACCTATTTATGCAAGTACTTCTCTGACAATAGATGTGTAACAGCCTACTGTAACATTGTATGGAAATACAAGATAATACTGATGCAGATATGGATTTAACAAGGGGCTTTATTAATGCAACAGAGTCCGTCAGTTTTTCAATGTTCGTCATCAGCTGGGTCACACTGTCCATGAACTCCCTGTTGGTTGCTTCCGTACGCTCCAGTATTTGTTTTTTTTAGTTTTAAGTCCTCCTGCGCGAGAGCCAACAGCTGTCCGTCGTTTAAGTTTTTCTAGTCAGTAACTGAACAAATGCGCACCAAGTCTTTCACGGCGAGATTTGACACCAAACATGTCGCTTGTTTTCTGTAGATGTGTCCTGTGCATGCGCAGTAGGAGGAGATTTGCTGAAATGTCCGTTTTAATGTGGACAGCAATATTTTTCAAAACGCCTAGTGTGGATGCCTATTGTTTTTACGTGAAACCGATGTTTTCAAAATTATCCGGTCTAGTGTGAACGTAGTCTTAGACAAGGGGTTCCCAACCTGGAGTCTACGGACCCCTTGCTTAATGTTATTGGTCCATGGCATAAAAATGGTTAGGAACCTTAGACTATGTCCCTTCCACATTCTATGAACACAATCTTATCCAGTAATCTGTTTTCCTTTTGTATAGCAAACAACTGTGGAGACGGGGCCCTGGAAATATTTGAGCTGCAGTTACCAGAATTACAATAAAAAAACACACCACTTGTTATAAGTCATTTTCTGGCAGCATTTATATATCCGCCAAAAAATAAGTCTGAGCAAGGAGATCGTTTAAGATACGATCAAATTGGTAAGACTGAAGTCCTAGATGGGCCAGGCAGGAGACTTCCTTGAGGGAACAGTAATGAAACAGAGGTCTACTGTTCAGAGCCCCATCAGCAGTGCACTTGGAGTGGTCCTTGGGATTGAAATTGACACTTAGGGGTTGACTGGAAGTCCGATTGGCCTGAACCCTGAGTCTGCGGTTGAAGGCCCTATATCAACGAGCCTGAGTCCGAGTTCACCATGGGGGTGGGCATGCTATGTTGGTATTGGAATGTGTGGTGACACAGATTAGATGTGCTGGCTGGTAACAAATGATACAGTTCACCGTAAACATGATAAATAAATTTGAATCTTGAGATGAGTTTTTAGAAGGACTATCTAGTAGTTATATGATCAACGTTACCAAGACAAGCCCATAATTCCACATTTTTATTAAATTAATTGCACTTAAGTCTTCAGCTGTCTTGCTCGGATATAAACTCTCACACTCAGACTGAAGGTCCAAGCTCTGGGCAATAGTTCAATAACCCCATCACTGAGTATTGCAACACACAACTTGCAAAAATCAAGTCAGACCCCAACAAGTGAGGGACATCACAATGTAATGGTCCCAGAGACCTAGCCTTGGGAGCTGACTGTGAACTTTGCACATTGTCCCTGTGACAGTGTGAGGTCCCCCTCCCCCCGCCCCCGGTGCAATAGTTTCCTCCCATCCCAAAGACATGCAAGTCGGTAGTTAAAACGGCTGCTGCAAATGCACCCTAGAATCCCGGTGGAGGTGGTATGAATGTAAGGAGAATGAAGGATTAGTGTCGATGGGTAGCTGATGGTTAGCACAAACTTGATGGGCCGAATGGCCTACTTCTATGCTGCTTCCCTCCATAATTAAACAGGCTGATTATCAAGACCGCAAAGGAATAGCTAGGCAGTTCCCCTCAGTTGAGGGGCTTGGGTCGCTGACCAGACCGATAAGAGCATAAAACATAGGAGCAAAATTACTCCTGTAGGTCCATGGAGTCTGTTCTGCTGTTTGATCATTATCTTCTTCTTTTTCGTAAGCCCATCACCGCTACTGGAACATAGGTTGCCAACAGCGACTCGGCAGAGTCCTCCGTCCTTGGCCAACCTTTCAAGTTGTCTCCAGGTATAGCCCATCTTTTTGGTGGACCTTTCCCAGGGATGAGGTATTAGGAGCATCTCTTGGCTTTCTGGAGTACTGGGTTTTTACGGGGTGAGGTTGCTAGCCTACGCCCAACCCTCCAAGTTGGTCTTGGGACTGAACATGTTGGAGTTCCATTCAATTAATCCTGATTTATTTTCCCTCTCAACCTCAATTAGAAACATGGAAAATCTACAGCACAATACAGGCCTTTCGGCCCACAAAGCTGTACCGAACATGTCCTTACCATAGAAATTACCCAGCGTTACCCATAGCCCTGTATTTTTCTAAGCTCCATGTACCTGTCCAGGAGCCTCTTAAAAGACCTTATCGTATTTGCCTCCACCACTGTCACCGGCAGCCCATTCCATGCACTCACCACTCTCTGCGTAAAAAACTTACCCCTGACATCTCCTCTGTACCTACTTCCAAGCACCTTAAAACTGTGCCCTCTCATGCTAGCCATTTCAGCCCTGGGACAAAGCCTCTGATTATCCACGATCAATGCCTCTCATCATCTTGCACACCTCTATCAGGTCACCTCCCATCCTCCGTCGCTCCGAGGAGAAAAGGCCGAGTTCACTCAACCTATTCTCATAAGGCATGCTCCCCAATCCAGGCAACATCCTTGTAAATCTCCTCTGCACCCTTTCTATGGTTTCCATGTCCTTCCTGTAGCGAGGCGACCAGAACTGAGTACAGTACTCCAAGTGGGGTCTGACCAGGATCCGAAATAGCTGTAACATTACCTCTCGGCTCTTGAACTCAATCACACAGTTGATGAAGGCCGATGCACTGTATGCCTTCTTAACCACAGAGTCAACCTGCGCAGTTGCTTTGACTGTCCTATGGATTTGGACCCCAAGATCCATCTGATCCTCCACACTGCCAATTATCCTGCCTTCTCCAAGTAACCTTTGATGCCCTGATTAGTCAAGGACCGATCAACCTCTACTTTAAATAGACACATCTTATCACTCTTGGTACAATGCTTTCATTTCACCTGAACACCCTCCATAGCTAAATATATACTAATCTACTCATTACAAATGCCATGGAACATTCTATCATTTCCAGTTTGACTTTGAAAATGTATGGGAGAGTATGTATTGTCAGGTCATATATAAACCAGGAGACTCCTGTGTTCATTTTAAATTAGGCTGCATCATATGCTAGATTACCTTCCTAATCCACTCACTTTATAACAGGGGTTCCCAATCTGAGGTCCACAGACCCCTTCCTTAATCGTGTTGGTCCATGGCTTAAAAAGGTTGGGAACCCTTGCTCTATAAAATCAGCAAAATTTGTATTTGATTCTATTTTAGTCTATAACAGGCACAGTAGCAGTTTTTGTCTGAATTCCAATTTCAAGCTCAACTCAGAAGTCCGTAAGTGAAGCCCCAGATGGCTCAGGAAGACCACCAAGCCTACACCGGGGGGGGGTTTAAGTATTTAAGTACTGCTCATACATCTAAAGAACCAGGTTTAGATTGGCTGTGCCCAAGTAAATCCCTTCCTCAGTGAGAGGGGAGGCAGTGGTGGGAAGGAATCGGGTCTAAGGATCAAGATGGCACAGATAAATGACAACTCCTTGCCTGCAGTTCTGATGGGAACCATCAAATATTCCTAGTTAGAACCTCTACAATCACAGTGACAGCCATGGGTACTTCAACAAGTAACATTGTTTTAAGTTTTTTAAAAATCTATCGATACTCAAAATGGGCGGATTTTGCAGAGTTGAGACTCAGGTCGCAAATGCAGTGATCCTTTACGAAAATGAAAGCAGGGAGGGCACACCAGTCCACCGGAATGACTGAAATGAAGAGGTTTCGGACCATTTACTCCCAACTATCCTGCTGGTGAACGTACAGTCTCTGGAAAATAAACCTGAAAACCTTTGAGCAAGATAATTATACCAGAGGGACATTAGGAACTGCTGTGTACTTTGCTTCATGGAAACTTCGTTATCCCTCACCATTTCAGACGCAGTGGCTTCACCATTTTCCGCAAAGGCAGGACAACTTAGGCAGAGGAGGTGAAGTATAATGAACTCATTGTGGTACACAAACACGAGGGAATCTGCAGATGCTGGAAATTCAAACAACGGACACAAAATGCTGGTGGAACACAGCAGGCCAGGCAGCATCTATAGGGAGAAGCACTGTCAACATTTCGGGCCAAGACCCTTTGTCAGGACTAACTGAAAGGAAAGACAGTAAGAGATTTGAAAGTAGGAGGGGGAGGGGGAAATGCGAAATGATAGGAGAAGACCGGAGGGGGTGGGGTGAAGCTAAGAGCTGGAAAGGTGATTGGCGAAAGTGATACAGAGCTGGAGAAGGGAAAGGATCATGGGATGGGAGGCCTCGGGAGAAAGAAAGGGGGAGGGGAGCACCATAGAGAGATGGAGAACAGGCAAACAACTAAATATGCCAGGGATGGGGTAAGAAGGGGAGGAGGGGCATTAATGGAAGTTAGAGAAGTCAATGTTCATGCCGTCAGGTTGGAGGCTACCCAGCCAGTATACAAGGTGTTGTTCCTCCAACCTGAGTTTGGATTCATTTTGACACTGCGTCCAGTGCTCCCGGTGTGGCCTTTTATATATTGGTGAGACCCGATGCAGACCGGGAGACTGTTTTGCTGAGCACCTACGCTCGGTTCGCCAGAGAAAGTAGGATCTCCCAGTGGCCACACATTTCAATTCCATGTCCCATTCCCATTCTGATATGTCTATCCATGGCGTCCTCTACTGTCAAAATGAATCCAAACTACCCCCAACATATCACCTGTGGGACCACAGAAGCCAACACCACCATTAAGAACACATCCCTCACCCACACTTGAAAAGTCCAATCACCTGGCTGTATTTCTGTTCTAGTACAGAGGCAGAAACTAAAGACCGCAGCACCAGTGGTGAGAACCGAGAAGGTATGATCAAGGGAGGCAGAGGAGCTACTTACAGAACTGCTTTCAGTCAGTGGACTGGGTAATATTCAGACATTCATCGTCAAATCTGAATGAATACACTACAGTTATCACTGTCTTCATCAAGAAGTATGTGGATGAGTGTGTGCCTTCGAGAACATATTGGACAAGCCCAAACCAAAAGCTGCTGATGAACTAGGAGACTCATAGGTTGCCAAGGGCTAGACTATGGCATTCAAGACTTGTGATCAAGAAGTTTACAAGAAAGCTTACAGAAGGCTATTTTAATAGTGGGAAAAAAAAATGATTGAAGTTAGAAACTGAATCAGATTCACGTCAACTCTGGCAAGGTTTGAAGGCCATTACTTTCTACAAAGAAAAACCTAACATCATGAATGGCTGCAATGTTTCTCTCCCAGGTGAGCTCAATGCCTTTATACATGCTTTGAAAGGGAGAATAAGATGACACCTGTGTGAATTCCTGCAGCATCTGGTGACCCTGTGATCCCTGTACCCTCACAAGACATCAGCCCTGAAATTATCCCTGGTAGGGCACTGAAAACATGTGCCAATCAATCAGTGGGAGAGTTCAGGGACATACTCAATCTCTTGCCGCTGCAGTCAGAGGTTCCTACCTGCTTCAAAAGGACGACAATCATATTTGTACACAAGAAGAGCAGAGTGAGCTGGCTCAATGACTATCACCCAGTGGCACTCACATCTCCTGTGATGAAGTGCTTTGAGAGGTTAGTCATGGCTAGAACCAATTCCTGCTGAAGCAAGGACTTGGACCCACTGTAATTTACCTGCAATATCACCACAATGGGTCTACAGCTGATGCAATCTCACTGGCTCTCCATCAGCCTCAGATCACTTGGACAATGGTAATACCACGTCAGGGTGCTGCTTATTGATTACAGCTCACTATCATGCCCTCAGTTCTAATCAATAAGCCCCAAAATTATTGTTGTCAGAATTTCAGATGGTGAAGAGGCGTACAGGAGTGAGATACATTAACTGGTTGAGTAGTGTCACAACAACAACCTTAAACTCAACGTCAGTAAGAGCAAGGAATTGATTGTGGACTTCAGAAATGGGAAGTCAAGGGAACACACACCAGTCTTCATCGAGGGGTCAGCAGTGCAAATAGTGAGTCGTTTCAAGTTTCTGGGTATCAACACCTCTGAACATTCTGGGCCCAACTTGTTAATGCAATTACAAAGAAGGCATGAGAGTGGCTCTATTTCTTCAGAGTTTGAGGAGACTTGGTATGTCACCAAAGAGAGTTGCAAATTTCTATAGATTTCCTGCGCAGTGCATTCTAACTGGTTGTCCTACTGTCTGGTTTTGTGGAGCCACTGCTCAGGAGTGGAAGAAGATGCAAAAGTTGTAAATTCAGCCAGCTCCATCACGGGCACTAGCCTCCCCCGCATTAAGGACACCTTTAAAAGCGATGCGTCAAAAAGACGGCATCGATCATTAAGGGCCACCATCACCCAAGACATGCCCTCTTCTCATTACTACCATCAGAGAGGAGGTGCAGGAGACTGAAGACACACATACAATGTTTCAGGAACAGCTTCTTTCCCTCCACCATCAGATTTCTGAATGGACAATGAATTGCAATGTACTGCTACCACGGAATAGCGAATTTCACAATATATGCCAGTGATATTAATCCTGATTCTGATTGTGATATTGATGAAAGGTTTTCTTTATTTGTCCCAGAAACATCGAAACTTACAGTGAAATACTCTGTTTGCGACAAATCGAATTGTCGAGGCTTGTGTTGGTCAGACCACAAAAGTGTCACCACATTTCCGGCACCAGCATAGCATACCCACAGCTGACTAGTCCAAACTAGTACATCTTTGGAATGTAGGAGGAATCAAGAACACCCAGAGGAAGCCCGTGCACACACACGGAGAAAGCACAAACTCCTTACAGACAGCAGTGGGGATTGAATTAATGTCTGATAGCTGGTGTGCAATCACATTACACTAACCGTTACACGACAGGCTGTGCAGTATTAATCTCACCTGCTGGAAAATGCAATATGACATGACAGGGTGCGGGCTTCGAGTAGAGGAGCAACGGCTAGTTAGTATTCAGGAAATACAGCCGGATTAAAACTGCTTTGTACCTCAAGAAACCAGAGGTGCAGAGGGACTTGGGAGTCCTTGTGCACGTTGAGCCAGTAATAAGGAAATGCAATATTAGCATTCATTTCGAGAGGACTAGAATATAAAAGCAGGGATGCAATGTTGAGACTTTATAAGGCATTATTCAGACCCCACTTGGGAGCACTGTGAGCAGTTTTCCATCCCTTATCTTCAAAAAAATGTGCTGGCATTGTAGAGGGAAATGAAAGGATTAAATATGAGGAGTGTTTGATAACTTCAGCCCTGTACTCACTGGAGTTTAGAAGAATGAGGGGGGCATCTCATTGAAATCTGTCGAATATTGAAAAGTGGACGTAGAGAGGGTGTTCCTATAGTGAGGGAGTCAAGGAGCTGAGGATACAGCCTCAGAATACAGAGACATCCTTTTAGAACAGAGATGAGGAGGAATTTCTTTAGCCAGAGGGTGGTGAATCTGTGGAATTTGTTGCTACAGATGCCTGTGCAAGGCAATATATTTAAAGCAGAGGTCGATGGGTTCTTACTAGTAAGAGTGTCAAAGAATGTGGTTGAGAGGGGTAATAAATCAGCCATGATGGAATGGAGGAGGACTTAATGGGCCAAATGGCCTAATTCTTCTCCTAGGTTGTATGGTCATATCCCTGAAAACATTTATCCATCAAAAGCTCATTAACTTCAGTGTGGAAATTTCAAATGAGCCAGTAGTGTTGTTTTCAGAGAGGGGAGATCCAGACCATAGCTCCTTTCAGACAGAAAGGACTCGGGCTGACTCCTCCGCCACATTCCTCAGAAGGCAACAGAGACAATTCCAGAGCATGGGAATTTAATGGGTAACGACAGAGCAGTTTTCAAGGGAGTGAAGAAACAGAAGAATCAATTATCAGATGGCAGGGGGTGCAATCAGAAGCCAAAGCTGTTCTAGAGTTGAATGGATCACTTTCTCCATGATCCCCTTGTCCATTCGTCCGTCTGCACTGACATCCCTCCTGGCACGTATCCCAGCAAGTGGAACAAGTGCTTTACCCAGCCACTCACCTCTACATCAGTACCATGCAGGGCTCCAAACAATCCTTCCAGGATTGTTTGCAATTCCATCAGGGTCACCTTCTGCACCAGGTGCCCGGTTCAGCCTTCTCTACATCAGTGAACCGCCACAGAAATTGGGGGCCGCCTTGTCATGCACATTCACTCCATCTGTAACAAGCACGATTTCCAGGTGGCCAAGCATTTTAAATTCAATTCCCCATTCCTATGTTGGTCCATATCCTCCTCTACTGCCAATACGAGGCTACTTTCAGGTTGGAAGAGCAACACCTCATATTCTGCTTCAACTGGATCCAACCTGAACAGCAGGAACATCAGTTTCTCACGCCTCCCCAATCTCCACACTGGCTCCCTTCTCTTCAGCTGCTCATCATCTTCCTCTTTCCCTGTCTCCCATGGTCTACTCTCCTCTCCTGTTAGATTCCCACTTCAACCCTTTACCCTTTCCAGCTATCACCTCCCAGCTTCTCCCTTCATCTCCCGCCATTCCCCCTCACCTGGTCTCACCTATTCCCCCCCCCCTTCCAGCCCCAAAATAACAACTGTTTATTCCCTTCCATAGGTGCTGAATGACCTGCTGAATTCCTCCAGCATTCTGTGTGTGCTAGGGATAGAGAGAGGAATCCTTCACAAGCCACTGCTTTCTCGGTCTGGAAAGGAAGCAGCTATCACCTTTCATTTACTGACAAAACAGACACAGGCAACACTTCTAGTTATTGTTCCCAGACTGCTTCCATTGGCCTCACTTCTCCACAATTGCACTAATGAGAAATACTCCAGCTTTTGATAGGTCCGTGGGTGGTGAGGACGGAGATGACACAGGCCGTTTAGATTGGACTCTTAGACAAACAGAATGATGAAAACACCAACCTGCCGGACAGCCAGGTCCGGCATTCCCCAGTGACCCGTCACCAGAGGCCACAGGGCACCTCTCCAAGGGAGATGTGTGAATAACTCCCAGCTCGGCCTCAGCTGCTGAGAATTTAATGACTGTGGGAATGTCTGCGCTGAGTTCAAAACAGCAAAACACAATAAACACAGACTGCTTATGTTTCCTTCCAATGTAATGAACGCAGCAGTTACAATGCACAAAGCCATCTGGGATGCAACTCCAATCTCTGGTATGTCAACATCTACAAAACCTCTCAGATTGTCTTTCAAACTAAGACACTCTTCTCTAACGTCCTTCATCTCTCCATTCTTCAATACACTCTCCCTCTTTTACTGACCTGCTACACCCCCATTTCCATGACCTCCCTCAGCTCTCTGTTACTGATTATGGATGGACACATGAAGATGCCTCAACACCTTGGTGAATGCTAGTGAGCCTTGTGTTATTGGAAAGCAAAGGTTTTATTAATAATACTTTTTATGTGTTGTAGTTTTTAACAGACTCATGCATTCTTTCACACTGAGAAAGTGGTATAGCAGTGGTTTATCATCCTTCTCATTTTTCATTGGTTAAGTATTACCCGCGTGTAGTTGTTTTAATTATGTAGCCTACTAGCTAGTTTGTTCACTATCTAAGGAATTTCTCTATCCAAGTGATTGATTTTTTAGAGGCACCATCTTTACTCTTTTGTCTTAGCATTAATTTCCCTCTTAGCATCGTTTCTCTGCTCTTTATTCAGTTTGCGTAGTCTTTGTATGTTTGTACTCTAAATAAACTGAAACCTGAGAGTTAAGCCTGCTTGTCATTCCTGAATACCACAAGAACCCTAAGGATCAGAAATTAAAAAGAGATCAAACAATGAATCAACATTTATCATGAAATTTATTGTTTTGCCACAGAAGTACTGAGCAATGTATAAAATATGCTCTACATTACAATAAGAAATATATATTGTAAGTATGTAAGTATTGAAAAAAGAGAAAAAAATTAGTAAGTGTTCATTGTCCCTAACATTATATGAGAGACTTTGTTGCTTGGCCAGTCCTTAAATCACCATCCATAAACATGAAACTATTCCTCCCCCCACCAACACAACTTCCCCAGTGCTACTCTGTAAAGCTGAAACAATAATGATTTGTGGCCAGATCACTGACTAATATGACCTTCCGCACGTGTATACTGTCCGCAGGAGATGTGCTTCTCGGACATCGCTTGCTGTTTCACCACCGCCCCCAATAAGCAACCTCCTCCCAATGATATCTTCAAGGTACAGTATGGAGGAGCGAGATATGTGTGGTTTCTGAGAGGCTTTACTCAGAGAACAGAGTGACTCATGGAACTGGATGGTACATGTGTTGGAACAGGGGTTGTCTACAAATGAATCAGAATCACCGCGAATATCACGGATATGTTGTAAAATTTGTGACCATAATAGCATAAGACATAGGAGCAGAATTAAGCCATTTGCCCCATTGAGTCTGCTCTGCCATTCCACCGCGTCTTTAGATTGTGGGAGGAAAACAGAGACCCAGAGGAAGCCCACGCGGCAACAGAAAGAATGCACAAACTCCTCACAGACAGCTGTGTAATGGTAAGCACAATGCTTTACAGTAACAACTGTAAAATCAGGGTTCAATTCCCACCACCGTCAATAAGGAACTCCCCATGACACGTGTGTTTCCTCCAGGTGCTCCAGTTTCCTTCCACAATGCAAAGGTGTACTGTTTGGTAGGTTAATTGTTCATTGTAAATTGCCCCGTGATCAGGCTCGGGTTAAGTCCGGGGGTTGCTGGGTGGTCTGGCTCGAGGGCCTGCCTATTTCAGCAAATTAAATCCTCTTAATGTAACCTGCAGTACCTGTTCCTCCTGGAGGTGGCAGTGTCCCATAGTGAGACTCTAACCCATCGCTGCAGTTTGACTAGCAGCCCTGTCACATCTCTTTCCATTCTTTTTTATTCAGGGATAAAACGTAGTAACGGGCACTTCTGGCCCGAGTCCATGCTGCCGAAGTACATCCATGTGACCAATTAAGCTACTAACCTGTACGTCTTTTGAACGTGGGTGAAAACCAATACCCCCATAAGATCTTAAGGCATAGGAGGCCATTCAGCCCATCAAAAATCAAGAACCCATCAGCCTCTGCTTTAAATATATCCAATAACTTGACCTCCACAGAACTATGAAAACTGATTCCCCAGATTCACTAAAGAAATCCTCCCCCTTGACGCCATTCCAAAGGGACGTTCCTGTACTCAGTGGCTGTGCTGTTTGGTCCGAGAATTGGAGGAAGCCCACCACACAGTCAGGGGAAGAACGTACAAACAGCAGTGGGAATTGAACTCAGGACAGTAGCACAGTAATCATACAGACAGACATACTTTATTGTCATTTATTTTTTTATTGAAGTTCATCATCAAACATTTCCATAAGATGTATTTCAGACATTGTACCTATATATTGATCCCGAGGGAAATTGGGTTTTGTTACAGCCGCACCAACCAAGAATAGTGAAGAACATAGCAATATAAAACCATAAATAATTAAATAATAATAAGTTAATCATGCCAAGTGGAAATAAGTCCAGGACCAGCCTATTGGCTCAGGGTGTCTGACACTCCGAGGGAGGAGTTGTAAAGTTTGATGGCCACAGGTAGGAATGACTTTCTATGACGCTCAGTGTTATACCTCGGTGGAATGAGTCTCTGGCTGAATGTACTCTTGTGCCTAACCAGTACATTATGGAGTGGATGGGAGTCATTGTCCAAGATGGCATGCAACTTGGACATCATGTTGCACTGACTGCCACACTGCTGTGCCAACATCAACACTTTCCTTTGAGAATAGAAACCGGAAACAGTGAGAAAAAAGCAGAGTTCAGTTTCGGGTTCAGGAGTCTGCAAAGTGCCCAGGCAGAAGATGAACTGTTAAGACTGTGTTGGCCTCACTGAATGGGAAGGAGCATAGAAAACTCAGGTGGTAGGGATCAGGAAGATCCCTCATCATGAAATGTGATAAGATTGAAGCTTCCACAGCAGCTTAAATTACATAAACTTTATAAGGCATTAGTCAGATCGCACTTGGAGAATTATAAACAGTTTTGGGCCCCTTATCTAAGGAAGGACATGCTGGGATTGGAGAAGGTCCAGGAGTTTCACCGGGATGACCTGGGTATGAAAGAGTTAATGAGTGAGGAGTTTTCCATTACTCTGGACCTGCACAAACTGGACTTTAGAAGAATGAGGGAGATCTCACCGAAACCTACTGAATATTGAAAGGCTTAGAATGGATGTGGAGAGGACGATCCTATAGTGGAGGAGTCTAGGACCATGGGCACAGCCTCAAAATAGAGGTACATCCCTTAAGAACAGAGGGCAGGAGGAATTTCTTAGCCGGAAAATGGTGAATCTGTGGAAGTCATTGCCACAGATGGCTGCAGAGGCCACATCATTGGGTCTAATTATAGCAGAGGTTGATTGGTTCTTGATTAGTAAGGGTTACAGGACGGAGGCAGGAGAATGGGGTTGAGAAGGATAATAAATCAGCCCTGATGGAATGGCAGTGCAGACTCTTATGGGTCTAATAGCCTAATTCTGCTCCTATGCCTTATGGTCCAAACTGGAGGTACGATGAAGGAAAACTGCAGAAAGCCTCATCTTTCAAGCGATGTCTCCCAAGGGCACCCTTGTACAAATGGCAGTCCAGTTCCAAATAACAATGTGGCACAAGTAAGCCCACAAGATAGATGGAATTGTGTTACAGTTTCTGGGGAAGTCACTAACATGAACCACTGTTAAGATCAACTTTGGTTCATCTCACTAAACTCTCAAAGTTCAGACTTCAAGAACTTTCAGCTCTCAAAGTCTGAACCTCTGAGAGAATGTTTCCCAGTGAGTACTTCTGAGAAATCTTGCTTTTGTAAAACATTCTGAAAGACCTTCTGTTGCACTAAGAAGTCTCTTGCCAAGGAGTGGTGAGGAGGAGGGGTTGTGGCAGAAGTAGGGGCATGGGGGAATGGGTGGTGGGAGAGGGAATGGAGGCAGGGGCAAGGGAAGGAGAGCAGGAGCGTGAGACCGCAAAATGAAAATAATGCATGAGGAATAAGATTTCTCGAGTATCTAAGTAAGGGTTATGAGGAGAAGAAAGGATAATGGGGCTGAGAGGGAGAATAAATCAGCAATGACTGATGGTGCAGCAGGCCTGACAGGATGAATGGCCTTACAGAATACTTTACTTATATTCTCACCTTCCCCATTTCTGAGCTTTCCAGAAAATGCAACCTCCTTGGAACTCATACAATTAAAACATCTCACTGCCTGGGACGAAGTTAAAAGCTCCCACAGCAATCAGCCGCCTTTGGCTTTAATGATATTTGTTGCTGTAGTTTGCACAATTTACCTGGTATCACCTCTCCCCTATTGCTCTGATGCAGGCACAGTGAACACTTGGCCAGCTGCCAGGACAGCCCACATTTGGGGGCAGTCACCAACACGAATCATTTCCATCTCACACATGCGGCCAATTATGTTATTTTGTGTGGTGCCTATTCTTGGTGCACGTGTCTCCCTTTTAATACCCACATTGAACGAATTATGACCTATCACAGGTCTTTCTACGCCTCAGCAGACATGGAATTTCCTAGAGAAACTCCAAGTATCAAAAGCTGAAACACTGCCACATGTCAAATCCTGAGCAGCTTCTGATGTACCGAATCAGTCGCAATTATCTCCAAATGTGTTCTAACTCCTCAGAGATACCTTCTCCCTTTTTATCTGTGTCACTGGCTTTTACTTGATGGGGTTACCTGCAACCTGACCCGTACCAGATTCTTCCCGTAAAAGGAGGAACTGAGGGAGAGGAGAGGGTTTGTGGAGGTAGACACCTAGAATATTTAAAAAATTAGGTGAGCAATGGAGTTACCTCGGCAGGGAAGGTGAGGGACTGAGAAATACAGAGTGCTGAAAGACAGGTCAGGCAGCAAGTATGGAGAGGAACAGACAGTCCGTGTTCCAGGCCAAGACCCTTCATCAGGACTGGAAAGGAAGGGAGATGATGCCCAAATAAGAATGCAACAGGAGGAGAAGGACTATAACTGGAAGGTAATAGGTGAGGCCAGGTGAGGGGGAGGTTGGGTGGGGGAGTGGGATGAAGTGAGAAGCGGTAGGTAGGTAGGTAGGTGGCAGGGGTAAAAGGCTGAAGAAGTAGGAATCTGACAGAAGACAGTGGACCATGAGAGACAGGAGGAATGGAGGCAGAGGGACAGCATTCCCTATTTTTGTAATGACCAGTGTGCACAAAAATCTTGTGCTGTACAATTTTTTGCCCAGCAAAATATATGTTGACTGAGTAATTTCTGCAATAAAAACAGTATAACTAAGCCAGTTCTAAAATCTGTAGAGAGATCATAACAAACTCCACGTTGTCAACAGTGTCCGCATCAGAAACCGGAACAGGAAGTGTGATCCTGAAATATACTTACCATGCCAACGAGGCCAAGGGTAACAGCCTGTTGTGCTCTAGCGGCAAAAGATGTGTTTGCACAAACTGCAGAGGGATATGAGGGGAGCCAGGTGGTGATGAAAAAGAGAGAAGGGGTGGGAGATTACCGCAAGTTAGAACAATCGATGTTTATGCCAACTGAGATGAAATATGAGGGGTTGTTCCTCCAACCTGGTGGCCTCATCATGGCAGTAGAGAAGGCCATGGCCCTTACACTGCGTGATTGTCAGAAACACCATCTGTTGTGATGGATGGAGTCTCTCACCCATGTACTAATACTAATCTATACTAGTATAGATGGCTGATTGTCAGCATGACCTTAGCCATCTCCGTTATTACAAATAAACTGGACCTACTCTCAGCCCCCAATTCACCATGCAGGAATAGAAATTTTTAAGACATTAATTTTATTTGTCACACGTACATCAAAACATACAGTGAAATGTGTTGTTTGCACTAGTCCAAGGACATGCTGATGGCAGACCACACGTGTCACCGTGGTTCTGGCGCCAACGTAGCATACCCATAACTTACTAAACCTCACCCGTATGTACTTGGACTGCAGGAGGAAACCGGAGCACCCAGAGGAAATCTACGTGGTCACATAAGAATGTACAAGCTCCTTATACCTGCGTCAAATCAAATCAGCAAGGATTGTATTAGAGGCAGGTTGCCAAGTGTTACTCATTTCGGGCGCCAATGAAACATGTCCATAACTTACTAACCCTCACTGGTACATCTTTGGGAAGTGGGAGGTTAAAGACAAACTACCTTCAATACAGCCTGGCCTTTGTGCCCAGGACTCCAGATTGGGACTGAAACCCACAACCTTTTGATGAGTGTACTGCCAACTGACACTGCACGGCAATGGGTAGATGCACTCATTGTCCCAGAAGGGCAAGATTTCCTTGCTTGAGATTTGCTAAGGAATGTGTAAATAGCTGCTATGTTTTATATGATTCCCTCTCATCTGTGCTTCCCAAGGGGCTGACTGGTTTCACGCAAGAATGACCTTCTTCCTGGTTGTAATCTTCCGTGCTTAGTTAGCGTGTCTGGCAACGTGCTTCCCAAGAAGATAATTTCAAAGAAGCCACGGCATTGCCTCTACTTAGAAGTTTGCACAGATTTGGCATGTCATCTGAAACTCTGACCAACTTATATAGTTGCCCAGTGGAGAGTATCCTGGTATGGAAACCCCAAAACCTACAAAAAGTGGTGGATACAGCCCAGTCCATCGCAGGCAAATCCCTCCCCGTCACAGAGCACATTTACAGTCAGTGTTGCCACAATGAAGCAGCATCCATCATCAAGGACTTCCACCATCCAGGTCAAGCTCTCTTCTCGTTGTTGCCATCAGGATGGAGGTACAGGAATGGTAGGTCCCACACCACCAGGTTCAGGAACAGTTATTACCCCTCAACCATCAGGTCCCACACCAGCAGGTTCAGGAACAGTTATTACCCCTCAACCATCAGGTCCCACACCAGCAGGTTCAGGAACAGTTATTACCCCTCAACCATCAGGTCCACACCAGCAGGTTCAGGAACAGTTATTACCCCTCAATCATCAGGTCCCACACCAGCAGGTTCAGGAACAGTTATTACCCCTCAATCATCAGGTCCCACACCAGCAGGTTCAGGAACAGTTATTACCCCTCAACCATCAGGTCCCACACCAGCAGGTTCAGGAACAGTTATTACCCCTCAATCATCAGGTCCCACACCAGCAGGTTCAGGAACAGTTATTACCCTCAACCAGCAGGTTCAGGAACAGTTATTACCCCTCAACCATCAGGTCCCACACCAGCAGGTTCAGGAACAGTTATTACCCCTCAACCATCAGGTCCCACACCAGCAGGTTCAGGAACAGTTATTACCCCTCAATCATCAGGTCCCACACCAGCAGGTTCAGGAACAGTTATTACCCTCAACCAGCAGGTTCAGGAACAGTTATTACCCTCAACCAGCAGGTTCAGGAACAGTTATTACCCCTCAACCATCAGGTCCCACACCAGCAGGTTCAGGAACAGTTATTACCCCTCAACCATCAGGTCTCACACTACCAGGTTCAGGAACAGTTATTACCCTACAATCATCAGGTCCCACACCACCAGATTCAGGAACAGTTATTACCCTCAACCAGCAGGTTCAGGAACAGTTATTACCCCTCAACCATCAGGTCCCACACCACCAGATTCAGGAACAGTTATTACCCCTCAACCATCAGGTCCCACACCAGCAGGTTCAGGAACAGTTATTACCCCTCAACCATCAGGTCCCACACCAGCAGGTTCAGGAACAGTTATTACCCCTCAACCATCAGGTCCACACCAGCAGGTTCAGGAACAGTTATTACCCCTCAATCATCAGGTCCCACACCAGCAGGTTCAGGAACAGTTATTACCCCTCAATCATCAGGTCCCACACCAGCAGGTTCAGGAACAGTTATTACCCCTCAACCATCAGGTCCCACACCAGCAGGTTCAGGAACAGTTATTACCCCTCAATCATCAGGTCCCACACCAGCAGGTTCAGGAACAGTTATTACCCTCAACCAGCAGGTTCAGGAACAGTTATTACCCCTCAACCATCAGGTCCCACACCAGCAGGTTCAGGAACAGTTATTACCCCTCAACCATCAGGTCCCACACCAGCAGGTTCAGGAACAGTTATTACCCCTCAATCATCAGGTCCCACACCAGCAGGTTCAGGAACAGTTATTACCCTCAACCAGCAGGTTCAGGAACAGTTATTACCCCTCAATCATCAGGTCCCACACCAGCAGATTCAGGAACAGTTATTACCCCTCAATCATCAGGTCCCACACCAGCAGGTTCAGGAACAGTTATTACCCTACTTCCATCATGCTTCTGAACTAGCCTGCATAATTTTGCTCACAGCAACAATGAAATGATCAGTGATCACAACCCCTATGGACCCACTTTCAAGGACGCTGCAATTCATGTTGTCAGTATTAGTAATTTACTTTTGTATTAGCACAGTTTGTTTTCTTTGGCACATTGGTTATTCGGCTGCCTTTCTGTGTAGTTTTTCATTGATTTTATTGTATTTCTTTTTTTCTACTATCAATACCTGGAAGAAAATGAACCTCAGGGTGATATTGGTGACATTTGTGTACTGTGATAATAAATTTACTTTGAACTTTTTTGAATAAGCCCAAAAATAAACTCTGAAACAGGAGCAGCAGCTACCTTGGCACCTTTAACGTAGCTTCGAAGAGCCAATTCTGAAGATGAATGAGCAAAAATGCCTCAGCAGTGAGGTATTCCGATCTAAACCCCATTATGGCTCTCTATCCAACTGCACAGAACATTAACTGAAAATACACCGTTCCTGAGGACCACATTCATTATTAGAGATCACTTTGCAAATTAAACCAATACAGTAACATCGTCATCTCCCTTTGACTCTTAACAAAGGAGATCGATGCTCAGGAGTGGCACTAAGAGTAGCGGTTAGCGCAATGGTATTTCACACCAATAACATGAGTTCAATTCCTGCTGCTGTCTGTAAGACATTTCCTCATTCTACCTCTGGGGCTCCCTCCCACATATGGGATTAATGGGGAAAATGATCACATTGAGTGCTGTATCTCTAAATAGAAACAACCGATTCGTTGGGTAATTGGTCATATGGGTGTAATGTGAGGTTGAGATTTGTTACGTTACTAAAAACCCCAGCAAATTTCTACTGTGGTGAGCATTCTGACTGCTGTTGTATCACCGCCTGGCATAGAGGCTCCAATGCACAGGATGAGAAAGCGCTGCATAGGGCTGTAAACTCAGCCAGCTCCATCGTGGGTACCAGCCTCCCCACCATCGAGGACATCTTCAAGAAGGTGACATCCATCGTTAAGGACAATTACTATCCAGGGCATGCCCTTTTCTCATTACTACCATCAGGAAGGATGTACAGGAACCTGAAGACACACACTCAATATTTTAGGTACAGCTTCTCCAGGAAAAAATACCCTAACCTAAACTTTCTCTATAACTGAGGTCTTAGATCCTTTAATCCTAGCAACATCCTTGTGAGAGTCTTGTAGTCACACCTCTGGAATGATCTTGAGCCTGTAATCTTCTGACTCAGATGCAAGCATGACCAGCTGAAGTGTAGCTGCTTTAAATTAAATTCACTTTTTCAAAGTCTTCCATCAGAAGTTCTTGTAATTTCCACTTTCTGTAACAGCGGAGCTAGACTAATAGTTCTGGACTAAAAAGGACTTTTACTCTGAACTTAGCAGCAATAAACTGAAGCTAACTTGCAGAACAGAAAGAATTTTGTCTCTTACCTTCTTCAGAATCAGAATGAGACAGGGTTTTTTTATCACTGTCATCTATCATGAAATTTATTGCTTTATGGCAACAATATAGGGCAATACAAAATAAAAATTACTAAAAGCCATAATAAGAAATATAAACAAAATAAGTAGTGCTAAAAGTGACCAAAATAGTGAGGTAGTGTTCATGGGTTCATTGTCCTTTAGAAATCTGATGGTAGGAGAAGAAACTGGTCCTAAAACGTGGAGTGTGTCTCTTCAGGCTCCTGTACATCTTTCCTGATGGTAGTATTGGGAAAAGGGCGTGTCCTGGGCAGTGGGGGCCCTAATACTTGGATGCCACCTTCTTGAGACACCTCCTTTTGAAGATGTCCTCGATGGTGGGGAGACTATGCCCTGATGGGACTGGCTGAGTCTACAGCCCTCTGTAGCCTTTTTTGATCCTGTGCAGATGGCCATAGACTGTAACTTTTTAGATATTGCACTGTACTGCTAGAGCTCCTTGTAGACATGCTCAATGGTGGGTAGGGCTTTGCTTGTGATGGACTGGGCTGTATCCACCACTTTTTCTAGGTTTTCCATTCCTGGGCATTGCTGACCTGAAGAAGGATCCTGGAACAAAACATCAACTGTTGGCCGTTTCCATGGACACTGCCTGACCTGCTGAGTTCTTCCAGCATTTTGTCTGTGTTGCTTTGATTTTCCAGCACCTGTAGAAGTTTTGTGCTGGTGTTTTCATCGCAGACTGTGATGCAACCAGTCACTGTGAACTTATAAGGTTGTTAAAAAGTTTCAGATGACATGCCGAATCTGTGCAAACTTCTAAGAAAGTAGAGGCGCACTGAAATGTCACTCCGGGAGAAGGATTGCTGTGGTCTTCTCCTGAGATCTCTGCTGCTTCGGCATCCCCACCCCATGGTAGTTTTAAACACCGAATTAATCCTTTTAGAATTGGACCAGCAGCCCACCCACCACCTTTCCCAAGATCTCATTTACATACACGAGCGGAAAGGAGATTTGGTGAACCACCCTCCATGCTTAAAAGGAAATCTAAACATGGAGAGATGGTAGGTGGCTGCATTTCGTCATACCCTTCTTGTCATAGTTTGTTCCCCCAATTTTGAACATATAATGATCAAATGCCATCATTCTATTGACTAAGAGAGTTCTTCTCCATGACCTTGACCACAGTTTACATACCATCATCAGGCACCTAAGGTACTGCATACTACTATCCACCCAAATGCATTTCAACCACAGTCGACTATTTTCACCAGGGCTTTTTGAAGGAGTCCCTGCCCAATTACCATCAGCATATAACCTGCAGCACCAGAGGTCCCAACACACCAGACCACTCTCATACCGAGATACCATTCCATGCCCAGTTCACATGGCTGTCCTCCTACCTGCGTACACAGAGAGGCTAAAGAGCAAAGCTCCAGAGGTCGGGACAACAAAGAGGAGGCAGTGGAGCAGCTACAGGATTACTTTGAGTCAGTGGACTGAACCGTGTTCAAGGGTTCATCTAGGGATCTGAATGAATACACCACAGTTGTCACAGACATTATTAAAACAGCTGGCGATGAGCATGTCCCCAAAAAATCTTTCAAATACTCCCCTATCAGATACCCTGGATGAAACATGAGGTCCAATATCTGCTGAGAGCCAAATCAGAGGCATTCAAGTCTGATGACTAAGAAAGTTACAAGAGTACAGTCTCCAGAAAGCCAACTCACAGACTAAACCAGAATTACTGAAGGATGCTTGACAGCTGTAACAGGGCTTGAATACTATCACCTTTTACAAGGTGAGATCAAGCGACAATTGGGCTTCACTTCCAGATGAGCTCAACTCCTTCTTTGCTCATTTGACCGCCAAAAGCTGGAGGAGCCACACAAGCTTTCACAGCCCCTGAAGATCCTGTGATTTCAGGCCCTGAGGCTGATTGAGAGCATCCTTCAGCAGAGTGAACCCATGGAGAACATCCAGCTCAGACAGGGTGCTTGGCCGAATACCACTATACTATGCTGATTAACTGCCTAGAGTATCCACTGAGATCTTTAACCTCTTGCTTCGACAGTCTGAGGTACCCACCCATGTCAAGCAGGCTTCAATTATACCAGAGCCCAAGAAGCACATGCTAACCTGCCTCAATGACTATCTCCCAGCGGCACTTACATCCACAGTGATGAAGTATTTTGAGAGGTTGGTGATGAAACATATCAACTCCTGCCTGGGAAGCAATTTGGATCCACTCCAATTTGCCTATTGGCACAACAGGTCCACAGCAGATGCCATTTCTTTGGCTCTTCACTCAACTCCGGAACATCTGGACAGCAAAGATACAAACGTCAGGATGCTCTTTATCGCTAACAGCCTGATGTTCAATACTATCATCCTCTCAAAACTAATCAATAAGCTTCAAGACTTTGGACTCAATAACTCTCTCTGCAATTGCATCCTCGATTTCCTCACCTGCAGACCCGTCAGCTCAGTTGGGCAACATCTCCTACACGATCTCCATCAGCACAGGTACAGCACAAGTCTGTGTGCTTAGCACCTGCTCTACTCACTTGACACTTCTGACTGTGTAGCTAAGCCCAGCTTTAATACCATATGTAAGCTTGCTGAAGACACCACTGCCGCAAGCCGAATCACTACTGTTGTTAGCTGAATCAAAGGTGGTTACGAATCAGCATACAGGAGGGAGATTATCTGGTTGATCGATGCCATAACAACAATTCTTACTCAATGTCAACAAGAACAAGGAGCTGATAATATTGACTTCAGGAGGAGAAAACTGGAGACCCATGAGCCAGTGGGGGGGGGGGGAGAGGTCAGAGGTGGAGAGGGTCAGCAACTTTAAATTCCTCAGTGTTATCATTTCAGAGGACCTGTCCTGGGCCCAGCACGTTAAGTACAATTAAGAAGAAAGCATGGCACAGCCTCTGATTCTTTAGGAGTTCACAGAGATTCAGCATGAATTCTAACACTATGACAAATTTCTATAGATGTGTATTGACTGGTTGCATCGTGGCCTGGTATGGAAATACCAATACCTTTGAATGGAAAATTCTATAAAAAGTAGTGGTTGTGACCCAGTCCACACCACCACTGAGCACATACACAGAATGCTGCCACAGGAACAGTGGCTGCTGGTACCTACCTTGACCAGCAACAGCTCTAAGCATTACTCCCCACTCCACCTCTCTTTCGACTGGAAAGCACATGCTTAGAACAGAGGTAAGGAGGAATTTCTTTAGCCAGAGGTAGTGAATCTGTGGAATTCATTGCCATGGGTGGCTGTGGAGGCCAAGTTATTGGGTATATTTAAAGCAGACAGATCAAAGCTGACAGTTTCTTGATTATATCAAGGCGTCAAAGACTATGGTTAGAAGGCAGGAAAATGGGGGTTGAGGGGGATAGAATGATAGAATGGCAGAGCAGACTCAATGGACTGAATGGCCTAATTCTACCCCTATGTTTTATGGCACCCACAGAATTCTGAGCATTTTATAAATGCAGGTTTCCCTTTCTGATCTACCCCATGGATGACTTTGCTCAGAACTGTTCTCATTCTGGGGCACTGAGGAGTGCGGTAGAATAGAGGGATCTGGGAGTACAGATCCATAATTTCTTGAAAGCATCAAAAGAGAACTTTTGGAATTGTGCAGCAGATTCAATGGGTCATATGGCCTAATTCTGCTCCTATGTCTTATGGCTTTAACATGCAGTACTTACAATGTCTGTGTTAAACTGCATCCATCACGTGTTTGCCCACTTCACCAATCAGTGCTCTCCAAAGGCCTGTTGCAATCATCTATAATGCAATGTGTTTCTGAGATGTGACCCAAAAGCAGGTAAGTATTATAATTCACACTCACCATGAAAGTTCATGTGTTAAAGTCTGTTTGATGAGGTGATGTAGATGTTCTGACCTTCTTAAAATACTGTAAGGTGGACATCTTCAGGGAAAGACAAGGGAGAAAATCAGGCACAGAAAGGGGACTAAGCAAAACAAAGCTTTATAGCAACACACTCAAAATGCTGGTGAGAGTAAGCATTTGGCACGGACTAGAAGGGCCGAGATGGCCTGTTTCCATGCTGTAATTGTTATATGGTTATATGGACATAAAACACAGCACAGTACAGGCTCTTTGGCCCACTCCAAGATCAAACTAACCCTTCCCTCCTTCATAGTCCTCTACTTTTCAGCATCCATGTGCCTATCTAAGACTTTCTTCAATGCAGCTGATGTATCTGCCTCGACCACTACCTCTGGTAGAGTGTTCCATATGCCTATCCCTCTGTGTGTAAAAACCTCCTCTGACACCGCCCCCTATACTCTCTTCCAATCACCTTAAAATTACGTCCTCTGGTATTAGCTGTCGATTAGTCAGTAAGCACAGGGCAGCTGAAATTGCACTCTCCAGACCTTCAGCTAACTTGGTGCTGCTCCCGACTAAATTGCGTTAATAAAATTAGCATTGGTTGCTATGACAACAAGAACTGTATTAGCGGGAGGCTGCACTGAATGATATCAAAGACATCACAAACTTTTACAGTTACTGCCTGACTGCATCTCTATGCGTCTATAAATATTGATGATAATATAAAACTATTACTACGACATTAAAAGCAGCAATCTACAACATGTAGCCATGAATTAATGCAGGCAAGTATTCTTCATCACTCTTCACAGTATATTTTTTTAAATTCATAAATCTATCTGGTAAATAAAGCATCATTTCAGTAAGAGTGTGGATTATTGCTCTGTGGTCCCAATTCAAAGTTAGTACATCACTGGCTCAGAAATATTTCAAAATAAAATTCCCTCTAAAGAGAGCAGGGGCCTTGTTTGTAAGAAGTCCCTTTTTGCCCAGTTGGAGAACTTCAGCAGAGACTGCACATGCAATGGAAGTCTCATTGTTTATCAGAAATCCGTAAGTAGATGCCCACTGGCCAGAGCCCAGATCCGCAAATCTCTGACACAGTGGGGTGGATGAAGGCCCAATGCTTGCACTAGAACACTAGAATACTACAGCACAGTACAGGCCCTTCAGCCCTCAATGTTGTGCCGACCCATATATTCCTTAAAAAAAAGTACTAAACCCACACTACCCCATAACCCTCCATTTTTCTTTCATCCATGTGCCTGTCCAAGAGGCTCTTAAATACCCCTAATGTCTTAGCCTCCACCACCATCCCTGGCAAGAAATTCCAGGCACCCACAACCCTCTGTGTGAAAAAACTTACCCCTGATGTCTCCCCTAAACTTCCCTCCCTTAACTTTCTACATATTTGAATTTGAATTTAAATGTTGAATTTTGAATTTCAGTTTACTGTTATTTAGAAACCACAACTATAATGCAGTTAAAAAATGAAACAACGTTCCTCCAGAATGATATCACAAAAGCACACGACAAAACAAACTACACCAGAAAATCCACATAACGTTTGGCAAACCCCAAATCCAGAGTCCGGAGAGACTGCTGCGTATTAATATCGCGCTATCGTCTTAGCGCGTTCTCCAGAAACTAACTCCAAACCCACCAGACAAAACAAGACTACCCAGACACACCAAGTCAGCAGATCAACTCTACCACACAACAAACCAAAAACTAAAGCTACAAGACCTACACAAAACCAGATAGTTACATATAGTTATAATTAACATATAGTTACATATAGTTATAATTAACATATAGTTACAATAGTGCAAACAATACCATAATTGATTAAAAAAAAGACCATGGGCACAGTAAAAATAGTCCAAAGATGTTAAAAGACTGTAAGTTGAAAAGAAACCACCACACAGTTTCCACAAGTCCTCAGGGTCCTGATAGACTCATCATCCCACGCAGGCGATAGAAGGGAAAACTCCCGCTATGGACTTTCACGGCGTCATCAGATTTAGCTGCACAGACGCAGCGCACAGTGAAAGCGTCCCGATTGCAGCGTACTTCGAGTCCGTCGAACCTCCAAGCCTCCAACTGTCCCCAAAGGCACAGCCTCTCTGAACACCATCCTCTGCCTATTTATGCCTCTCATAATCTTGTAGATCTTTATCAAGTCCCCTCTCATCCTTCTACGCTCCAAAGAGAAAAGTCCCAGTTCTGCTAACCTTGCCTCCTAAGACTTGTTTTCCAATCCAGGCAACATCCTGGTAAATCTCCTCTGCACCCTCTCCATAGCTTCCACATCCTTCCTATAATGAGGTGATCAGAACTGAACACAATACTCTAAGTGCGATCTCACCAGAGATTTGTAGAGTTGCAACATAACCTCTCTACTCTTGAACTCAATACCCCTGTTAATGAAGACTAACATCCCATAGGCCATCTTAACTACCCTATCAATCTGTGCAGCAACCTTGAGGGATATATGGATTTGAACCCCAAGGTTCATCCACACTCTTAAGTAACCGACCATTAGCCTTCTGGTTTGTCCTTCCAAAATGCATCAACTCACACTTATCCGGATTGAACTCCATCTGCCACTTTTCTGCCCAACTCTGCATCCTGTTGATACCCTCTTGTAATCTTCGACAACCTACAGCTCCATCCACAACTCCTCCAATCTTTGTGTCATCCACAAACTTACTCACCTATCCTTCTGCCTCTTCATCCAGGTCATTTATAAAAACCACAAAGAGCAGGGGTACCAGGACAGATCCTTGCAGCACTCCACTAGTCACCGACCTCCAGGCAGAATACTTTCCTTCCACTACTACCCTGCTTTCTTCCTGTAAGCCAATATTTTATCCAAAAAGCCAAGGTTCCACTGATCCCATGCCTCATGACTTTCTGGATGAGTCTCTCATGGGGGACCTTGTCAAATGCCTTGCTAAAGTCCATATAGACCAGATCTACTGCCCTATCCTCATCGATTCCTTTTGTTACCTCTTCAAAAAACTCAATCATGCTCGTGATGCACGACCTTCCCGTCACAAAGCCATGTTGACTATCCATGAGTAGACTGTACTTCTCCAAATGCTCGTAGATCCTATTCTAAAGAATCCTTTCCAATAGATTGCAGACCACTGACATAAGACTCACCAGGGAAATACATTTGCCATTCTCCAGTCATCAGGCACCTCTCCTGCAGCCAAAGAGGATTCAAAGATCATAGCTACTGCTCCAGCAATCTCTTCTCTCACTTCCCACAGCAACCTGGGGTATATCACATCCGGCCCTGGGGACTTATCAATCTTGATGTTTTTAAGAAGATCCAACTCCTTCTTCTTCCTTAATCTCCACATTGTCCAGCACACAGGCTTGTTCTATTTCAACCTCAACCTGTCCAAGATCCTTTTCACTTGTCAATACTGAAGCAAAGTATTCATTTAGGATCTCCCCAACCTCCTCCACCTCCAGGCACATGTTGCCCTCTTTATCCTTTAGCGGCCCACCTTCATTCTTGTCATCCTTCTGTTCTTCACATACGCATAGAACGCCATTGGGTTTTCCTTAATCCTACATGCCAAGGCCTTCTCATGCCCCCTTCAAGCTCTCCTAAATCCTTCCTGGTTACCCTATATTTCTCATGAGCCCCTCCTGCTTCCTGCTTCTTATATCTAACATATGCTTCCTTTTTCCTCTTGACGAGTTACCTCATGTGTTTCGTCAGCCATGGTTCCCTTTTCCTACCATTTTTTCCTTGCCTCAGTGGGACAAACCTATCCTGAGCCCAGCACAAGTGGTCCCTAAACTTCCTCCACATTACTTCTGTGCTTTCCCCTTTGAACATCTGTTTCCAATTTACTCTCACTAGTTCCTGCCTCATCCCTTCAAAGTTAGCCCTTCTCCAATTAAGCACTTTACCATTTTGTCTGATTTTATCCCTTTCCATAGCTATGCTGAAGCTAAGGGAGTTGTGGTCATTCTCACCAAAATGCTCCCCCACCAAGAGGTCTGTCACCTTGCCAGGTTCATTACCCAGAACTAGATCCAGTATGGCCTCTCCTCTCGTCGGCCGGTCCACATAATGTGTCAGGAATCCTTTTTGAACACACCTGACAAATTCAGCCCCATCTATCTCCCTTGCAGACAGCAGGTGCCAGTCAATATGAGGGAAGTTGAAATCACCCATAACTACAACCCTGTATTTCCTGCACCATTCTAAAATCTGCCTGCTTATCTGCTCCTCGGTGTCCCGAGGGCTACTTGAGGGCCTGTAGACGACTCCCAGCACAGTGATTGATCCCTTCCTATTTCTGACTTCCACACAGAATGACTCCGTGGACACTCCTTCTGCAGTGTCCTCCCTTTCTATAGCCGTGATACTATCCCTGACCAGCATTTCCACTCCTCCCCCCTTTTCTACCTCCCATCCTATTCCTTTTAAAACACCTGAACCCCGGGAACCCCATCATCCAATCCTGCCCTTCCTCCAACCAAGTTTCAGTAACAGCCATAACATCGTAATTCCACGTATTGATCTATGGTCTAAGTTCATCCCCTTTATTCCTAGTACTCCTAGTGTTGAAATAGACACATTTCAACCTCTCTAACTGGCTACATTTATGTTTTGTCCCCTGTCTGTCCTTCCTCACCAACTCAGAACACATAGCATCATGCCCTTGTCCTTCTACCCTCATCTCTGCACTCACATTCTGATTCCCACCTCACTGCCAAACTAGTTTAAACCCTCCCCATTTATGTTTTGTCCCGTCTGTCCTTCCTCGCCAACTCAGAACACATAGCATCATGCCCTTGTCCTTCTACCCTAATCTCTGCACTCACATTCTGATTTCCACCCCCCCTCTCAAACTAGTTTAAACCCTCCCCAACAGCTCCAGCAAACCTGTCCACCAGGATATTCCAGTTCAGGTGTAGCCTGTCCTTTTTGTACAGATCAGACCTTCCCAGAAGGGATCCCAATGATCCAGAAATCTGAACCTCTGCCCCCTGCACCAACTCTTCAGCCACGCATTCATCTATCATCTTCCTGTTCCTACCCTCTCTGTCTCGTGGCACCGGCAGCAATCCCGAGAGTACTACCCTTGAGGTCCTGCTTTTTAACTTCTTTCCTAATTCCCTACATTCCTTCTTCAGGACCTCATCCCTACTCCTATATATGTCATTGTGGACCACGACATCTGGCTGCTCACCCTCTCTTCTGAGAATACCGAGAATTTGATCCAAGATATCGTGGACCCTGGCACCAGGGATGCAACAGACCGTCTGGGATTCTCAATCTCTCACAGAACCTCTTATCTGTCCCCCTAACTATTGAATCCCCTATCACTACTGCTCCCCTCTTTTCCCTCCTTCCTTGCATGTCGGAGTCCGAATCCAAGTCCACTGGAGGATGTCTTGGGATTAGAGGACTGTGTAAGTGCATGGTTGGGAGGGAGGACCGGATCTTGTTGGCTGTTGTTGTGTTCTGTGTTGGTTCCAGAATGCGTGGCGATACTAACGAGTTGCTCATTGCTTATGTTGATTGTTAACGCAAACAACACTGTGTGTTTTTATGTCCATATGAAACTGAACCTTTCAATACAGTTCATCCATTTCCTATACCAACGCAATAGAACATTTCAGTTAGGCCCTGAAAATTCCTGCTAGATTTTGGCTGATGCTTGAGCAGATCACGCTCCTGCTTCCAACAAAGCAGCAAAGAGCGACAGTCTCACGGTGCCAGAGTCCCATCGTCAGCTAGTGCAGGGGACAATACCGCAGACTGAAGCCAGAGAGCCATTTGGAACTTTGAAAGTTAGAGCCCATTAGCTGAAGTCTGGTGACCCAAAGATCTGTCCTGCAGTTGGAGGACAGTCTGTGCCAGAGAGAAAAGGGTCATATTTTGCTGCTGCTGCTTTATTAGTTGTGTTCTGTGTTGTTCAATGCGTGGTAACACTTGTGGGCTGCCCCCAGCACATCCTTGGGCCTGTTGATAGTTAATGCAAATAGTGTGTTTTGATGTACATATGATAAATAAATTTGAATCTGTATTCAGATCTGCCAAACAGGTTTATAGATGATCTGAGCAATGTGATCGCTATGAACGAAACAGCACACCCTGATGCCTTCACCATCATTTTGGGGAATTTTAACCAGGCCAGCTTGAAAAAGTCACCAAATAATTACCATCAACAAATCACTTGTAGTACTAGAGGAAACAACACTGTTATGCCCACATCAAGAATGCCTACTGTGCTATTCCAAGCCCTCACTTCGGGAAGTCTGATCACCTGGCTGTACTTCTACAACCTGGTATAGGCAGAGACTGAAGACTGCAGCACCAGTAGTGAGGACCAAGAACGTTTGGAAAAGGGAAGCACAGGAGGGCCTACAGGACTGCTTTGAATCGGTGGAGTGGACTGTATGCAGGGATTTATCTTTGAATCTGGATGAGTATGCTGCAGTTGTTACCAACTTCATTAAAACCTGTGTGGATGAGTGTGTGCCCACAAAGACTTACTGTACATTCCCAAACCAAAAGCCATGGATGAACCAGGAGGTACAACATCTGCAGAAGACTAAATCTGTGGCATTTAAGTCTGGCGTCCCAGGCCTGAACCAGAAAACCAGGTATGATTTTCGGAGGGCTATGTGTTGGGTGAAAGGACAATTTCAAGTGAGGTGTTAGAGGTGATATTGGATGCACGGCAACTCTGGCAGAGGGTTTTATAGGCCATTACTTTCTACAAAGTGAAACCTAACATCATGAACAGCAGTGAAGCTTCACCTCCAGATGAACTCAATGCCTTCCATGGCCAATTTGAAAGGGAGACTTTATCTATCGCTGTGAAGATCTCTGCTACACTCACTGACCCTGTGGATCTCCATCTCGGAAGTCGATGTCAGGCCTTCTTTAAGGGGGGTGAATCCTCGCAAGGGCGGCAGGCATGGATGGAGTACCTGGTAAGTCTCTGAAAACCTGTGCCAACCAAGTGGCAGGATTATTCAAGGCCATTTCCAACCTCTTTTTGCTACGGCCAGAAGTTCCCACTTGCTTCAAAAGGGCAACATTCATACCAGTGCTTAAGACAAGTAGTATGAGCTGCCTTAATGACTATCACCCAGTAGCACTCACATCTATGGTGATGAAATGCTTTGAGAGGTTGGTCATGGCCAGAATGAACTCCTGCCTCAGCAAGGACCTGGACCCACTACAATTTGCCTATAACCACAATAGGTCAACAGCAGATGCAATATCAGTGGCTCTTCACACAGCTTTAGATCGCCTGGACAACACAAACACCTACGTCAGGAAGCTGTTGATTAACCATAGCTCAGCGCTTAACACCATCATTGCTACGGTCCTGATCAATAAGCTATAGAACCTGAGTCTCTGTACCTCCCGCTACAATTGGACCCTCCACTTCCTAACTGGAAGATCACAATCTGTGTGGATTGGTGATAATATCTCTTCCTTGCTGACGATCAACACTTGTGCACCACAGCTCTCTGCTCATGACAGTGTGGCTAGGCATAGCTCAAATACCATCTATAAATTTGCTGATGATACAACCATTGTTGGTAGAATCTCAGGTGGTGATGAGAGGGTGTACAGGAGTGAGATATGCCAACTAGTGGAATGGTGCTGCAGCAACAACCTGACACTCAGTGTCTTTAGGATGAAAAAGCTGATTGTGGACTTCAGGAAGGGTAAGATGAAGGAACACATACCAATCCTCAGAGGGATCAGAAGTGGAGAGAGTGAATCATTTCAAGTTCCTGGGTGTCAAGATCTCTGAGGATCTAACCTGGTCCGAACATAACAATACAGCTATAAAGAAGGCAAGACAGCTGCTCTATGTCATTAGGAGTTTGAAGAGATTTGGTTTTTCACTTGAAATGTTGGAGAACTTCTACAGATGTACCCAGGAGAGCATTTTGACAGGTTGCACCACTGTCTGGTACGGTTGTTACTGCACAGGATTGGAATGAAAGAAGCTGCAGAAAGTTGTAAAATTAGTCAGTTCCATCTTGGGTAATAGCCTCCATAGATTCCAAAACATCTTCAAGGAGCAGTGCCTCAGAAAGGCAGTGTCCATCATTCAGGACCCCCATCACCCAGGACATGCCCTCTTCTCATTGTTACCATCAGGTAGGAGGTACAGAAGCCTGAAGGCACACACTCAGCAATTCAAGAACAGCTTCGTCCCCTCTGCCATCCGATTCTGAAATGGAAATTGAACCCATGAACACTATCTCACCTTTTCAATTGTTTCTCAATTGACTACCTCAATTGTTTCTGTTTTTGTACTATTTTTAATTGAACGATAATATACATACATATTTATGTAATTCATTTTTTTCTATATTTATCATGTATATTATTGTACTGCTGCCACTGTTAACAAATTTCAGGACATATGCTGGTGATATTAAACCTGATTCTGATCCCCCTCATTGTTCTAAATGCCAGCAAGTACAAACCCAGAGAACAATTTAACAGATTGAGATAAGAGTTTTGAATTACCGTAGATTCCGGATTTTAAGCCGTTACTTTTTTCCCACATTTTGAACAGCTTTGAACTTTGCGGCCTTTAATACGGAGCGGCTAATACATGATTTTTTTCATGCCGCCTCGTAAACATTTTGCCTCATAACAGTAGACCAATAAAATTGATGAGTAGTTCACAGAGGTCCAATGAAATTGTACGATAAATCAAGCGCACTTTCACAATTAAATTATTGTAAATCAGTCATTTGTACTCACCCTCATCAACATGGAAAACACTCGAAGAAAAGCATTGTGCTGCCTTATGGCAGTTATTTAGTTTATAATATTTTCGCTTAGTAATTCATTTTCTAGTTAAAGTTAGAAGAGTTTTAACTATATTTGTTTTCTGTACTACATCGCGGGATGCTATGACGTCACACCCGGTTTCGCGGTGTCTTGTGGGAAAACGCCGGTTTGCGATAAACGGAAAGGAGGGGGGAGCGCATTACGCGAGCGGCTTTGGATCTGAGCGAACGCTGCTTTTAAGTTAAAGGCGATCAATAACTTTTCCTGGTAGGCTGCAGTATATATATTTTTTACCAGTCGTTAGGAGATATTGGAATGTTGTTCAGTAAAGAAGTATACGCAACGTATATTTAAAAGTAGCCGCGTTACCGGCACGGTTCGAAAAAAAGCATTTGCAATATGTATTTGTTTTTGTTACCATATGGATTTAATTAAAAGTTAAAAAATCCTCACGTGTAATATCTTTCTGTGTAAATATCTCATATTACAACGTGGGACACCTGCGGCCTAAAATCCGGTGCGGCCTTTACAATTAAAAAATTGATTTTATTTCTAAAATTAGAGCCAGCGGCTTTTAATCAGGTGCGCTCTGTAGTCCAGAATCTACGGTAGACTACGGTAATCGATAAGGCAAAAGCACTTTCTGAAAATTAGTACAATAAAATTCTATCAGTGATCAAGAATTAGATAAAATTTTCTTCACGTCTCAGGTGCAGATGCAGTCTCACAGGCTCTCTCTCCATTCAGCCTTGGATTTCCTGGACAATAGTTTCACCTACACCAGGCTATTGTTTATTGATTACAGCTCAGCATTCAACACCATCATATCCTCAGTACTAATCAATAAGCTTCAAAACCTAGCCTCTGTACCTCCCTCTGCAAATGGATCCTCCACTTCCTCATTGGGAGACCACAGTGAACATTGGAAATAATTTCTCCATCGTGCTGACAATTAATACAGGCACAGCTCAAGGTTGTGTACTTAGCCCACTGCTCTACTCTCAATCCACCCACAAATACGTAACTAGCCAAACCTCAAACACATCTATAAATTTGCCGATGACACAACTATTGTTGGCAGAGTTTCAGATGGTGACAAGGTGGTTGAGAGGGGTCGAAACAGCAACCTTGCACTCAACATCAGTAAGACCAAGGAACTGATTGTGGACCGTGGGGAATTTGAGGGAACACACCAACGAGAGATCAGCTATGGAGAGGCTGAGCTGTTCCAGTTTCTTTGGGGCACTCCTCTGTTTTTGTGGATGGTTGCAAAGAAAAAGCATTTCAGGATGTATATTGTAAACATTTCTCTGGCATTAAATGTACCTTTGAAATCTTTGAAACCTTTGAAGTGTGGTCTCACGAGTGCCTTATAGAGCTTCCCTGCTCTTATATTCTATACCTCTAGAATTGAATGCTAACATTGCATTTGCCTCTTCTCCGCAGACTCAACCTGGACGCTAACCTTTAGGGTATCCTGCACAAGGACCCCCCCCAAGTCCCTTTGCATCTCTGCATTTTGAATTTTCTCCCCATCTAAATAATAGTCTGCCCGTTTATTTCTTCCACCAAAGCGCATGACCATACACTTTCCAACATTGTATTTCATTTGCCACTTCTTTGCCTATTCCCCTAAACTATCTAAGGCTACATCCACACTAGACCGGATAATTTTGAAAACGCCGGTTTTGTGTAAAAATGATAGGTGTCCACACTATGCGTTTTTGAAAATATCTCCGTCCACATTGAAACGAAGATTTCAGCAAATCTCCTCCTAATACGAATGCGCAGGACACATCCACCAAAAACAAGCGATGTTTGGTGTTGAATCTCGCTATGTTTGTTCACTTACAGACTAGAAAAACTTAAACAACAGGCAGCTGTTGGCTCTCACGCAGGAGGACTTAAAAGTAAAAAAAAACAACAAATACTGAAGCATATGGAGGCAACCAACAGGGAGTTCACGGACAGATTGACCCGGCTGACGGCAAACACTGAAAAACTGACCAACTCTGTTGCATTAATAAAGTTCCTTGTTAAATGTGTAAAACATGTCTGCATCAGTATTATCTTGTATTTCCATACAATGTTACATTAGGCTGTTACACATCTATTGTCAGAGAAGTACTTGCATAAATAGGTAAATCACCTTCATACAAGCAAGGACAGAAAACAGGGCAAAGTGAGTATAATTATTTATTCAGTAAGTTACGGGTCAAAGTATTTGGTGAGTACATTTCTAATCTGGCTTCAGTTTCGCTGTCGTCTGTTCTGAAATTGTTAGGTTGCGTTCAAGAAAACAATGAAATGGCACGCTGCCATCTGACAGCGTTTTCAGATTTCTCCGGTTACCCCATCCACACTGATCTGCCCAAGCGGCATTTTCAAAAATACACACCCTGGAAAGCGTTTCTGAAAAGCTCCGGTTTCAGGGGACGAAAACGTTGTTTTAGTTTGGACAGAGGATAAAAACGAAGAGGAAAAAGCTTCCGTTACGGATTTATCCGCTGTAGTGTGTACGTAGCATAAGTCACTCTGCAGGCTCTCTGTTTCCTCAACACTACCCACTCCTGCACCTATCATCGGCAAATTTAGCCACAAATCCATTAATCCCATCGTCCAAATCACTGATATATATCATAAAAAGCAGTGGTCCAAACACTGACCCCCGTGGAACTCCACTGGTAACCTGCAGCCAGCCAGAATAGGACCCCTTTATTCCCACTCTCTGCCTTCTGTCGATCAGCCTATGCTTCATCCATGCTAGTAACTTCCCTGTAATTCCATGGGCTCTTATCTTGCTAAGCAGCCTCCTGTATGGCACCTTGTCAAGGGCCTTCTGCAAAACCAAATACACCACATCCACTCATCTCCTTTGTCTGTCCTGCTTGTAATTTCCTCAAAAAATCGTAGCAGGTTAGTCAGGCAGGATTTTCCTTTCAGGAAACCATGCTGGCTTTGGCCTATCTTGTCATGTGCCTCCAGGTACTCCATAATCTCACCCCTAACAATCGATTCCAACAACTTCCCAACCACTGATGTCAGGCTAATAGGTCTATAGTTTCCTTTCTGCTACCTCCCACTCTTCTTAAATAGAGGAGTAACATTTGCAATTTTCTAGTCATCCTGTATCGATTCTTGCAAAATCGTCGTCAATGCCTCTGTAATCTCTCTAGCTACTTTCTTCAGACCCAATGGTGCATTCCATCAGTTCCAGATTTATCCACCCTCAGACCATTAAGCTTCCTGAGCACCTTCTCAGTCGTAATTTTTACTGCACAAACTTCACTTCCCTGACACTCTTGAATATCTGGTATACTGCAGACGTCTTCCACTGTGAAGACTGATGCAAACTACACGTTCAGTTCCTCTGCAATCTCTGCGTCTCTCTTAAAATATCTCCATCGTCATTTTGTATTGGTCCTATATCTACACTCAACTCTTTTTTACCCTTTATATATTTAAAAAAACCTTTTAGTATATTCTTTAATATTAGTCGCCAGCTTCCTTTCATAATTCATCTTTTCCTTCCTAATGACCTACTTAGTTTCCTTCTGCAAGTTTTTAAAAGCTTCCTAATCCTCTATCTTCCTACTAGCTTTGGCTTCCTTGTATGCCCTCTCTTTTGCTTTTACTTTGGCTCTGACTTCACTTGTCAGCCACTGTAGTGTCCTCCTTCCATTCGAAAATTTCTTCTTATTTGGAATATATCTGTCTTGTACTTTCCTCAGTTTTCACAGGAACTCCAACCATTGTTGCTCAGTTGTCCTTCATGCTAGCGTCTCTTTCCAGTCAACCTTGGCCAATTCCCCTCTCACGCCATTGTAATTTCCTTTATTCCACTGAAATACCGACACATTGGAATTTAGTTTCTCCTTCTCAAATTTCAAAGTAAACTCGATCATATTGTGATTACTGTTCCCTAAAGGTTCCTTAACCTTAAGCTTTCTAATCATCTCCGGATCATTGCACAACACCCAATCCAGCACAACCAATCTCCTAGCAGGCTCAACAACAAGCTGTTCTAAAAAGCCATCCCTTAGACATTCTACAAATTCGCTCTCTTGAGGTCCAGTACCGGCCTGGTTTTCCCAATCCACGTTCATGTTAAAATCCCCAACGATTATCATGACATTGGCTTTCTGACACGCCTTTCCTATCTCCTGCTGTAATTTGTAATCCACATCCCGGCTGCTGTTTGGAGGCCTGCATACAACTGCCATTAGGGTTCTCTTACCCTTACCATTTCTTAACTCAACACCTTCCGATCCCATGTCATCTCCTTCTAATGATTTAATATTACTTTTTATTCACAGGGCCACAACAGCCCCTCTTGCCTACTAATCTATCTTTCTGATACACCAGATATCCTTGGACATTCAGCTCCCAATGGCAGCCATCCTTTAGCCAAGTTTCAGAAATGGCCACAACATCATACTTGCCAATGTGTAGCTGAATTTCAAGATCATCCAGTTTATTCCTTATGCTGCGTGCATTCAAATGTAACGCTTTCAGTCCAGTATTTGGTGCTTTCTGTTTTAACTGCACCACGCCTCTATTGCCTGTAACTCATCCCACTGGCTGTGATTATGCCTCATCTCCCGCCTGTCCTTTCTATAATCTCTGTTGCATGCTATCTTTGATTTATTTCTGTTTTTCCCTTCCTCAGCCCTATCACTCCAGTTCCCATCTCGCTGCCAAATTAGTTTAAACCCTCCTGAACAGTTCTATTAAACTGCCTGCTAGGATAAAGGTTGAACAAGTTAGGTCTTTATTCTTTGGAGCGTAGAAGGTTGAGGGGGGACTTGATAGAGGTATTTAACATTATGAGGGGGATAGATAGAGTTGACGTGGATAGGCTTTTACCATTGAGAGTAGGGGACATTCAAACAATAGGACATGAGTTGAGAGTTAAGGGGCAAAAGTTTAGGGGTAACACGAGGGGGTATTTCTTTACTCAGAGAGTGGTAGCTGTGTGGAATGAGCTTCCAGTAGAAGTGGTAGAGGCAGGTTCGGTATTGTCATTTAAGGTAAAATTGGATAGGTATATGGACAGGAAAGGAATGGAGGGTTAGGGGCTGAGTGCAGGTCGGTGGGACTAGGTGAGAGTAAGTGTTCGGCACAGACTAGAAAGGTCGAGATGGCCTGTTTCCGTGCTGTAATTGTTATATGGTTATACTAGACCCCTTTGAGTTTAGGTGTAACCGATCCTTTTTGTACAGGTTATACTTCCCCCAGAAGAGGCTCCAATGATCCAGAAACCCGAAGCCCTGCCCCCTGCACCAGTCATGCATTAATATGCCTGATCATGCTATTCTCGTGCTCGTTAGTACGTGGCACAAGCAGCAATCCTGAGATTGCTACCCCGGAGGTCCTGCTTTTCAGCTTCCTACCTAATTCCCTGAACTCTCTCTTCAGGACCTCCTCCCTTTTTTTTTTACCTATGTCATCGGTACCAAAGTGTACCAAGACTTCTGGCTGTCCACCCTCTCTCTCCCTTCTGCACCCGATCTGATACCTGGTACCTGGACGGCAACGCACCATGCCATCGGGCTGACAGAACCTCATGTCCGTTCCCCTCACTATGGAATCCCCTATGACTACCGCATTCCTCATCTTCTTCTCTCCCTTTTGCACCACGGAATCAGGCTCAGTGCCAGAGACCGGATTGCCGGGGTCGTCCTCTGTCAGGACACCCCCTCAACAGCATCCAAAACGGGATACCAATTACTGAGGGGATGGCCACAGGAGTGCTCTCTACTATCTGAGCTTTTCCATCCCTTCCCTGACCGTCACCCACTTGTCTAACTCCTGCAGCTTCGGGGTGACTAACTCCTTGTAGCTCCTATCCATCTCCTACTCACTTTCCCTTATAAGCTGTAGGTCATCAAGCCACAGCTCCAGATCCCTAACACGGTCTCTCAGGAGCTGCATCTCGGTGCACCTGGTGCAGATGTGACCATCTGGGAGACTGGAAGATTCCCAGCATTCCCACATCTGTCACCCAGAGCAAAGCCCTAATTCTACAGACGTACTTTCTATTTCTCTCAAATAAAAACAAGGGGAAAAAAATGAAGTCCACCTACCCACTTACCTCACTGAAGCCCGAATGAGCCAAAGCCCTACCACTCTGCCTCAGATCACTCCGTCGATGACTGCTCTGCTAGGCAGTGTCTCCCTTTTATGCCTGAACCTTCCCAGCTCTGTAACTCATGATTGGTGCTCCAGTTATAGCCGAATTCCTGCAAAGCTTTCCCCTTTTAAACTTCGGACCTGGACCTGTGCGCTGCCTCCTGTCTTGGAGCTCTCCAACTCACAACTGCTGTGCTGGTTATAGCCTTCTAAGGGTCCCCCTTCAAAGAGCGGTGTCTCGGGAAGGCTGCGTCCATTATTGAGGACCTTCATCACCCAAAACACGACCCTTTCCAATGTTACCGTCAAGAGGGAGGTGCAGAAGGTTGAAGGCACACACTCAAGAACAGCTCCTTCCCCTCTGTTCTCTGATTCTCAAATGGGCATTGAACATCAGCTTTTTCTCATTTCTGTTTGTGCATTATTTTTAATTTAACAATTTAATATACATATATACTGACTGTAATTGATTTACTTGTTTATTTTTTTCCTTTCTATATTATCATGAATTGCATTGAACTGCTGCTGCTAAATTAACAAATTTTGTGACCGGTGGTAATAAACGATTCTGATTTTGTCTCTGACTCTTAGGAGTTGTCAGAGTGGAATCTACACATTCTCCCTGTAGTTTCATGGATTTCTTCTGTTTTTTCCCTCATTCCAAAGACATTCCAAAGATAGTAGGTCAACTGTCTTTTCGTGTATAGGCAAGCGGTAGAAACTGGGGAAGAGGGAAGAATAGACAGAATGTAAAAGGTGATTCGAGTAAAGGGGCAGTCAATGTTTGGAAGAGTTGAAGTGTCTCTTCCTGTTCTGTGACTCTGACTATGCAGCAGCATCAAGGGAATCACACCAATTTTTCACTGGTAATGTCTTCAAAGTTCAGAGTAAATGTATTATCAACATATGTACAACCTTCAGGTTTATCTTCCTGCAAGCAGGCACGGGAAAATAAAGAGATACAATAGAATCAGAAAAACAAAACACACAAAAAAACAATAATACTGAGAACATGAGCTGCAGAGACCCTGAAAGTAGTCCACCGTTGAGGAGCCAGTTCCATGCTGAGGAGAGTGAAGAGCCCGATGGTTGTAAGGCAACAGCTGTTCCAGAACCTGGTGGCATGGGAACCAAAACTCCTGCACCTGAAGCAAGAAATGGGGGAGGCAGGTCAAACGCAAGCAGACGAGAAGGGATCAGGCGAAGGAACGCGACTAGCACCGAGTGGTGGGGCTGAATAGCAGTTCGTTTTCTGCTTGTTTTCTTTTACCCCCAACCACACAGAGTCACTCACAGACTGGAAAGCACCAAAGAGGAGTGGCAAGATTCCTGGCTGCAGGAAGTTTGTTTCAGTATGGCACCTTTTCGCCCTTCACCTGTGCTGCTGTGCCTTGTATCAAGAACAATGCCAGCAGCAATGGTCACAGGCCCTTCTCTCCTCAACTCAAATCAAATGTAATTATCATTCAAACCATACACAGATGCAGCTGAACAGGACAGCATTCATTCCCTTGGGGCCAAGGTTCAAAACATTCAAAATAGCAAGCAAACATTCAAAAATAGCAAGTAACCTAATTCAAAAATATCGAGTGGAGAAGCATATTCACTCGAAAAAAGAACACAGATATAGTCGAAGACCCTGAGCGACTATGTCCAGCAATCCAATGTACAGTCTCCCGGGAGTGTACAGATGCACGCCATCCAGCCTGTCACTCTACCACACGAACACAGGAGTGCAGCACCGTCGGGAGAGGCCAGGCCCCAGGCAAGCTCAAACATGCTGTTACACTTCCATTTCTCTCACCTGGCCCGCAGCAGCAGGCAAGCCCGAGACCGGAGGCCTAGTTCTCACTACGATTGAGGCTACACAGCTCCCCACGTTGCCCGTCCTTCTACCAGACAAGGTTAGCAGGACTGTGACAACTGTCCAACAGAGTCTTGTGATTACAAGTGACAATCTTCTGTGGTTATAGTGCTTCTGAGTAGCTGGCAGCGGTACCGTCTGCAGCCAGGTCAGCTCCTCCAAAAGCAGTCGGGCACCTCCAATATCCCGACCGGTTCCTCTGATATCCCAACTAGCTTCTCTGACCCCTTCGATATCTCGGCTGCCTCCTACAACATCTCGGCCAGCTCCGCCACTGACACCAGTCCAGTTACTCCGATCAACGAGCAGTTCACTGATGGAGTAGCGCAGCAGTATCCAATGTTCTTGGAACAGAATTGCCTTTGGCTCATTAAAAATTTTTTACAAAGAAAACAGCACCTTTGATTAGTCCCCGAAAGACTGCTGCGTTGGCACACAGAAGTCAAAAGGTCACAGTCGTCTGAACAATGGTGTGCTTTCCAAGATCAGAAGTGGATGTAAGCTCAGTGGCCACTTTACACAACTCTGCAAAGGATCGACTGCACAGTGACCAGAGACACTGGAAACTGTCCATTCTTTACTCAACTGTGCAAAGGATAAAAGTTTAAGCAGAGTGCACCATCCACTTTGTATCTGGGCAAACTTGAATGAACACAAGAAAACCACAGACACAATGCAATATTATGCCTATCATATTTTATTAACTCTTAGAAAACAACCTATTTAACTTATCCTATCTATCACACCAAGTAAGCCCCAGATTACCAGCAAATGCATCAGAGAACTAACTAACGTGAATGAAAATGGGTCTGGAACCAATCCCAATGATAGTCACAGGCAAAGAAATGTCAATAGCTTTTGTGTGCAATTTTGAGCACTAACAATATCTCTTCAGCAAAGCACACCAACTTGCTTTTGACTAGCATTTTTAAGTATTTCATGAAAACAATTATATTACTAACTTTCTGTGGGAAGACCAAAGGACAGGAACTCAGATGCTGGCGTAGTTGAGAGGGTTCAGGAGGAACTCAGCAGGCCAGGCAGCATCTACGGAAAGGAAGAAACAGTCGATGTTTCAGGTCGAGACAATTCCATTTGTCCATTTTTCCCTCTCCATTGATCTCCCTCCTGGCACTTATCCCTGAAGTTCCACAGCTGCCCATTACTGACAGTCCAAATGGAGTTCACTGTCATATGTATAAGTATATGTATATTCAACACTTGCAGCAGCATCACAGAGATGTAGCATCAGATATACAAGTTCCAAACAATAAACTGAAGTGATGTTTTCCAGAGTAATGTAACGAGATCACTTGAATGAATCATTGTGATGAGTCACCGATATGGGCCTATGCAATGCTTGCTGAACTAACTCCTTATAAACACAAGACATCCTACAGATGCTGGAAATCCAGAGCACCAAGCACAAAATGCTGGAGAAACTCAGATCAAGCAGCATCTATAGAGAGGAATAAACAGTCAACATTTTGGGCCAACATCTGATTAAGGGACTTGGTTCTAAACATCGACTGTTTATTCCTCTCCGTAGATGCTGCCTGACCTGCTGAGTTCCTCCAGCATTTTGTGTGTGCGTTGCTCTGGATGTCCAGCATCTGCAGAATCTCTTGTCTTGTCTGATAAAACACATTTAGAATGATTAGATTACTGGAGTAGAAGTGTTATGGGACACTATTGCAATGGAAAAATATCCCACAAAGTCAGGGCACCTGGTTATTGCCATAGAAACAATTTCCTGCACTGATGAGGCTGCTACACTCTCTATAGAATTATTATTCCCGAGTGTGTTTGTTGGTACAAGATCCTCAAGGGGGAAATCTCATGTTTTATTATCATCTGAAGTTGCTGGTATCTACTACTTCACATTAGCTCAGGTTGTGTTTGCAACACAATGAACCTAGTGCTGCGTTGTCCTGATACATTAGGTTCTGGTGGATACCTTTGCAAAGAACTAGATGGCAGCAATCCTAACCAAGCACTCTATTCGACACTGAGCGGAAAGAATGATGCAGGAACAGAGGACAAATCCACTTTGCACTAAAAATGAATGACTCAACTTCAGTACTGTAACAGCCTATTAAAATCAACTCTACTTATTTGTAGTAGTTCTCCGTTCAGCACCCCAGGTCAACTTGAATGCTTCAGTATATACGGGACCATGAACCCATGAACATTACTTCAGTTTTTAAAGTTAAAGGTCAAAGTGCATATATGTCACCATATGGTACCTTGAGATTTATTTTCAAATTCCTAATGAAATATAACCATTGTCGTGCTTTCTTTGTAACTGCACCAGTATGTTGGTCCTGGGATAGATCTTCAATGATATTGCACCCAGGAACTTTAAAGTACTCATCCTTTTCACTTGTGATCCCTCAATGTGGACTGATGTGTGTTTCCTTGACTTCCTCTTCCTGAAATACACAATAAATTCCTTGATCTTACTGATGCTGACTGCAAGGTTCTTATTTCGACACCACTTAACAAGCTGATCTATCTCGCTCCTATATGCCTCCTTGTCACCCTCTGAAATTCTGCCATCAATGGCCATCACCAGCAAATTTATGGATGGCATTTGAGCCGTGCTTAGCTACAGACATCGGCGTAGAGAGAGCAGAGCAGTAGGCTAAGCATGCACCTTGTGCCAGCATGACTGGCAAGGACAAGGAGATGTTATTTCTGATCTGTACTGACTGTGATCTCCTGATGAGGAAGTCAAGAACATGTTGCAGAGGGAGGTACAGAGGCCCAGGTTTTGGAGCTTATTGATTAGCACTGAGGGTATGAATGCATTGAACCCTGAGGTGTAATCAATAACCAGCAGCCTGAAGTAGGTATTACTACATTCCAGGTGATCAAGGGTTGAGAGAAGTGCCAGTGAGATTGTATCTGCTGTAGAGCTACTGTAGCGATAGGCAAGTTGCAGCAGGTCCAAGTCCTTGCTTGGGCAGGAGTGGTGGCCAGGGTCAACCTCTCAAAGCTCTTCATCACAGCAGATGTGAGTGCACTAGGCTAGTGTGGAACCAAAGTCTTCTCTATCTCCTTCCCGATGGCAGCAATGAGAAGAGAGCATGGTCAGTACGTAGGAGTTCCTCGTGCACTATTTATTTTTTGTGTTTCTATGTAGTAAAATATAGTAACTTTAATCTACATGAAATTATTGTAACTTTGTTATGTATTACACTGTACTACTACTGCAAAACAAATTTCACCACATGTCAGTGATAATAAACCTAATTTCATTTCAGAATTTTTTATGAGTGAAGCACATTTGAAAATAAAAAGGAGTAGGTTAGAGAAGGGGAAGGACCAAATATTGGTGGCAGAAGCTTCACTGCCCATCAACGCTCACTCCATGGCCAATACACCCAACGACCTGCAGACACTTGGGACGTGGGAGGAAACTGGAGCACACTATCAGAGGACTGTGCAAAGTCTTGGCCGATGGTCACTCTACCAGCTAAGACCCTCTGCCCACTCATCCTGAACTGTTGTCTTGGAGAGGTCCAAAATCAGTATATAAGAAAGGATGTGCTGGCATTGGAGAAGGTCCACAGGAAGCTCATGAGAATGTTCTCAGGAATGAAAGAGTCAACATACGGCTCTGGGCCTGTACTCGCTGGAGTTTATAAGAATGAGAGGAAATCTCACTGAAACCTATGGAATACTGAAAGGCCTAGATAGAATGGATGTGGACAGGATGTTTCTTATTGTGGCAAAGTCTGGGACCAAGAGCGCAGCCTCAAAATGTCCTTTAGAACAGAAGTCAGGAGGACTTTCTTTGGCCAGAGGGTGGTGAATCCGTGGAATTCATTACTACAGACAACTGTGAGACTAACTTGCTTAGTTCAATGTAACATATCTCCTCCTACAAGCTCATCAACTCTCCTGGTTATTGGAGCAACTCCCTTGGCTTCAGTGGCCAAAAAACAAGACCAATGTGGTTTCTGAAAGTGGGAGGGATTGTGCTACGTGGAGAGCATTCCAACTGGCTGCATCACAGCACCACTACACAGTGTCGCAAGAGGCTGCAGAGGGCCATAGACGCAGCCAGCTCCATCTCGGGCACAACACACCCTACCGTTGAGAACATCTTCAGGAACTGGTGGCTCAAGAAAGCAAAATCACCATTTGGGACGTGCCCTCTTCAGATTCTTACCATCAGTGAGGAAACAAAGGAGATTGAATGGTTAACAACCAGTTTTTCCATCAGATTTCTGAAAAATCCATAAACCCATGAACCTTACCCTGTCACTCATTTTTATTTGCACTATTTATGTACTTTCTAATTTAAAGTAATTTCTATGTTGCTGCTTTGTACTGCTACTGCAAAACAACAAATTTCAAGGACAAGAGAAAGTCTGCAGATGCTGGAAATTCAGAACACACTCACAATGACAACGGAACTCAGCAAGTCAGGCTGCATCTACGGAAGTGAATAGACAGTTGACGTTTCGGGCTAAGAACCTTCTTCAGAACAGAGAAGGAAGGGGGAAGATGCCAGAATAAAAAAGTGGGTGGGGAAAGAGGTTAGCTGGAAGGTGATAGGTGAAGCCAGGTGGTTGGGAGAAGAGGAGGCCATGGACCAACACGTTGGAACAGGAATCAGAATTGATATGTTTGGACACCTGGAAGTCCTGCTCGAGATGGACGGTGCAGAGGTGCTCCGTGTCTTATTCATGTGATGGATGTGACATGAAATTTGAAACAAATTGCATGCCACATAAGTCAGTGATATAACCCCTGATTCTGACTCTATGCAGGCACAGAGAGGTCATACAAACTTTCCACAGGCCACACTGGAGGGTCAGGAATGAGCTTGTCACTGGAGCCAAAAGACAGCAGCTGTGTGCACTGTGCTGCACCCAAGTCTGTGGTGGTCCCGACAACCATCTCCCTCCCTGGCCAAACTTTCACACACTCCTACCTCAAACTCTAATGGAATTCAGCATCAAACCTTGCGCGAAAGCGGGCCATGTCGCCCATTGCCAGGCTGCACTAAAAGCGCTATGTGAAAGTAGGCTGTCGTTGTCTTTCGAAGACACACACCATGCTTCAAAGCACACCAACTGCTTGTGAAAAGGTGTCCGTTTACAAAGTCTAAAGTTAGCCTGACTTTAAGAGTAAGGTTGGGTGTAGGGTGGCCACATTCTAGAAAGAGGGCAGATCACATCCATCATTCCATGGAACTGAAACCAAGCTCAATTTTCCAGGAAAATCACCAGCTTATAGCATTCCCAACTCCAACTCTATCCCCAGGGCGTCAGATTTAATAAATGCAATTCCACTCTCTCATCACAACACGTTGTGACTTCAGGAAGAGGAGAAGTGCCGAGAATGTCAGGATTTTGTGCTAATGTTTGCTTGACATGTCCCAGTCAACATTCTCAGTGAAGATGATAATTTTTCCATTATATTTCAGTGCCAAAGGCAAGTCCAGTCGTGATTTATTTGTTTGTTAATTCCTTTCACGAGACAGCATGGTCACAAGTCCTTCAGGCCCAATGAGCCTATGTTGCCCAATACAACGGGCAGCCCACAAGTGTCACCACACCTCCGATACCAACACAGCCTATCCACAACTCAATAACCCTAACCCATAAGCCACGGTAACATGGGAGTAAACCCACAAAGTCACAGGGTGACTGTACAACCTCCTTACAGAAAGCATGAGGAACAGAACCCGGGTCACTGGCACTGTAACGCATTACATTAACGACTACGGTACTATGCGTCAGGTAATTATCACCGATGAGAAAGAATCTACTCTTGGCTTTCTGTGCCATTTAGAGTCATCAAAAGACTGGGTAAAAAGCAGGACCTTCAGCACACAAAGTCGGTCCTCATCCTCAAGCACCCACCTATGGGATGGAGTGGCTGTTTTCAGTGCTGGAGTGTTACAAGCAACTTAGAGCCTGAAGTAGTGCATGCAACTACAGCCTTTACGGAGACTCTTTAAAGACAGAGGTAGGGTGAGCAGCTCAACTTTCCAGGGGTTTGATGTTTCAGGCATGAAGGAAAGAAGTGGAAAAAGCACTATGTTAAACCAACAGGTAACGTAGCCTGCCTGTGGAAGTGTCCACGGGTGGAGAAAAACAAAATATCAAAGGTTTGTGTTTATACTCTGATGAATTGTGGGATCTGGGGAAGGTCTCCAATTGCCCCACCTCAGATTCGGGTCAGCAACCTTTTTGAATTGTTTTGCTTTCTAGTTCTCGTGTTAAAAATTAAAAGAACACAGACGTTTACGGATTTTCTTAAAAATGGAGAGGGGGGAAATGGGTTTGAAAGGAAGGTGAACAATAGGATAGTTTTTTAAAATTAAGTGTGGGGCCTAGGAAAAATGGCTCACTGGTGAGGGAGCTTGGAGTTGTGGAATCAAGTTCCAGTAATGAGGCTGAGTGGAGGATGAGGTTGGGACAAGGAGGAAGACCTACTTAAGTATATACTTAAGTCCATAAGAATGGACTTTGGAGAGCTAGGAGGAGGATGAGAAGGCCTTGGCGAGTACGATTAAGGAGAACTCCAGGGCATTCTACATGAACATGAAGAGGATGACTTGAACAAGGGTAGAACTGAACTGTTGGAGAAGGTCCTTCATGAATACCTTGCTTCAGTATTCACCAGTGAGGAGGGCCTTCATGAATGTGAGGTCAGCTAATATGCTGCAACATGACGATGGCACGAAAGAGGATTTCAAAGTTCAAAGTAGATTTATTATCAAAGTATGTATGCTATATACAACCTTGAGATTTGTCTCCTTACAGGCAGCCACAAAACAAACAAACACCAAACACCCAACGTGCAGAAAACATACACATATAGTGCAGAGAATAATAGTACGCAAATCACATTCAGAACTGAGTCCACGGTCAGTCACAGTAATAATATTAAGCAAATCTCATTCAGAACTGAGTTCACAGTCAGTCACAGCCGATTGAAGAGCCTGTTAGTTCAGCGAAGAGAAGAGTAAATCTCATAGGGCAGAAAAACTGAACAGCAGCCCATCCCTCTCCTCCATCCTGATGCCCTGACCTTTTCAATCTGGCCTGGCACTTAAATTGGCCAAACAGCAGTCATTCCTCAGTCTCGGACGCGGGCCCTGCCGGAACCGCACTGGAACTTTTGAAAAAACATTAGGATCCACTGGCCACAAGAGTAGTACCTGAAGAATGGAGAATAGCAAATGTTATTCCTTTGTTCAAGAAAGGTAATAGGGTTAATCCTGAGAATTATAGTCTTACATCAGTGGTGGGCAAACTATTGGAGAGGATTATTAGAGACAGAATCTACAAGCATTTGGAGAGCATAGTAATAGTCTTACTAGAGATAGTCAGCTTAGTTTTGTAAGGCGAAGGTCATACCTCATCAGCTAGACTGTCTTCTTCAAACAGGTGACAAAATAAATTGATGAAGTTAGAGCAGTGGATGTGGTGCACATGGATTTTAGCCAGGCTTTTGATAAGGTTCCCTATGGTAAGTTAATATGGAAAGGTAGGAGGTATGCGATCTAAGGAAACCTGGCTGTGTGGATTCAGAACCGGCTTGCCCATAGAAGGAAGAAGGTGGTTGTAGATGAAGAGTACTGGGCTTGGAGGCCCGTGACCAGTGGTGCTCTGCATGGATCTGTTCTGGGAGGTAGAAGGGTGGGTTAGTAAGTCTGCAGATGACACAAAGGTTTGTGGAGTTGTGGATAGTGCAGAAGCTTGTTGTAGAGTAAAACAGGACATCAACAGGATGCAGAGCTGGGCTGGGAAGTATGAAAACACACACTTTAGTATATTGGACTTGAAAGCAGATATAGGGCTGAAGGCAGGATTCTGACCAGAGTCCACGTCCATAGATCCCCCAAAGTTGCTGTTCAAGTTGATAGGGTGGTTAAGAAGGTGTATGCTGTGTTGGTCTTTAAATAGTCTGGGATTGAGTTTAAGAGCTGTGAGGTAACGTTGCAGCTCTATAAAATCCTGGTTAGACTGCATTTGGAGTATTGTGTTCAGTTTTGGTCAGAATGGTTGTAGAAGCTTTAGAGAGGGTGAAGAGGACTCTTACTATGATGCTGCCTGGATTAGAGAGCGTACCTTATGAAGACTGGCCCTTCTCTCTGGAGCGAAGAAGGATGAGAGTTGACTTTATAGGGGTGTACAAGATGATAAGAGGCACAGATTGAGTGGACAGTCAGAGACTTTTCCTCAAGGCAGAAGTTACTAATGGAGACAGGGGGAAGAAGAAAAGAATTTAAGCACAATTGAGTTTGAGTATAGGGGGTCAGAGTAAGTGTTTTTAACACAGAGAGTGGTGGGGCATGTTATGCCCTGCCAGGGACGGTGGCAGATCCAGATACATTAGGGACACTTAACAGGCACACAGATGACAAAAAAATGGAGGGCTATGTGTTGGTACATTATTGTGGACTGAAGGGCCTGTACTGTGTTCTACAAGTCAGGATGGAGCACAAGAATGGGCTGAAACCAGTGTAGACTAACATCATCTGAAACACCAAAGATTTCATTTCTAGACATTAGTCTTCCAGCCAGGGAATGGGTAAGACCACAAACATTTTTAATTCAGCTTCAGATTTGGCTCCATTTGTTTTTCGGTGAATCACAATCACTTCCCAGTACCTCACACTCACAGCCCAGCAAGGCTGCTGTGTCAAGAGCCAAGGCAAATTAAAAACTACTGATTCATACACAGGCAGTGACGTACTGCCTATCCCAAAATAGCTTGGCACGGCTATCCAAGCAGCAGAGGAGACGGATACAATTTACAAAGGAACACTAACGGGAAGTGAGTTGTCATGTGTGGAGTGAATCTGTGCTGATTAATACCACTAACATGAATAAAATGTTGAATACAAGCATCAGAGATATCAGCTTGGAAGAGGATGTGTGTGTGGGGGAGGGGTGGGAGGCAGAGAGACAGAGAGAGTGTGTGTGGGGGGGACAGGGAAAGAGACAGACACAGGGGGAGGGGATTGAGGGAGAGGGTGGCTGGGGAAGGGTGAGGTGAGGAATGGTCAGGCAGGGGAGAGGGGCGGGAGTGAGGGAGCAACGGGGATGAGAAAGCAGGCAGGCAGGGGAAAGTGACGAGGGAGAGGGAGTGGGAGTGGGAGTGCAGGAGAAGGTATTTTGCAAACTCAGCCCTATAGGCTATTAGGAACAGACCCTGTAGCTTCACCCCGACATTCCAGGGAATAAGGTTTTAGCCTATCCAACCTCTTGCTAAAACTTAGTGGCAGCATCCTTCGTAAATCTTCTCTGTGCTCTCCACCATTAACAACCTGTCAGGTTGTGGACAGAGACTGAATTTGGAAACTGACCCTTCACACAGTTAGGTGAGCATTTTATTCTTCCTTCACAACCGTCAGTCACAGAGATTCCAGCAGCTCACCCACCCACACAAATACTCTGCAGAACACAGAACAAAGCAACAGCAAATCAAGTCCCTCTGCCCCACCCATGCACAGGGATAGTCCTCCTCCAATTCCAGGACAGGTCTCTAATCTCCCGACTTGGCCATCGGGCTTCTTCTGCTTTTTCCAGCTTCAGGCACACTTCGGATGTCATTAACCTTAAGATTTGTTTGAATCCAGGGTCACTTTATTCCTAAACAGTGGCAGTTTATAAATGAAATAGTCACAGTTCATGAATGAAACATAATAAATACTGCAGCAAAATGGAGCTTTCAGCGAGCATGCAGAGTACAGTAGGATTCTCAGCAGTGTGGATGAGAGAGATCTTGGGGCCAACATCCACAGATTCATCAAAGCTGCTGGGCAAGATGACAGGGTGGTTAGACGACGTATGGTGTCTTAACCTTCATTAGTCAAGGGAAAAACCTGCGAGGTAAAGGTGCAGTTCCATCTAACCCTGGTAGATCACTTATGGTCACCTCATTATAAGAAAGATATGGACACTCTGGAGAGGGTGCAGAGGAGACTGCATGGATTCGAGATCCTATCTCATGAGGATAGGTTGAGAGGTGACTTGATAAGACCTGTACAAGGTGATAAACGACACAGATCAAGTGGACAGACAGAGACTTTTTCCCAGGGCAGAAACAGCTAAAACACGAGGGAATAAATTTAAAGCACAGACCAAGTGCTAGAGACAAGTTTTTTTTATACAGAGAGTGGTATTTGCGTGGAATGCCCCGCTAGGGGTGGTGGTAGAGGCAGATACATTGCAGGATCTAAGAAACTCTTAGATCAACATATGGATGAAGCAAAAATGGACGGTGATGAGGGATGGAGGGATAAATTGATCTCAGAGTAGGTTAAACGGTTGGTACAACATCGTGGGCTGATGGACTAAACGTTCTACGTACATTGACAAGAAAAGCATGCTGAACTCTGTCTGACAAAGAGTTTTCAGCTGACCCAACACCAACCAATTAGTTAAGTAACATTACGCCCAGAGGTTGAAACCCAAGAGTTGATGGGAAGAACTTGTAGACTCCACACAGAGGTCAGGATTTAACCAGGGCCACTGGAGATGTGAGTCATCACCTTTATTGGCTGCGTCCCCGAGCCTAGGGTCTCGCTGGAAACAAGGCAGCAATCTGATTAACCAGAGTTAAAACTCAAGCCCGTGCACAGGCACCAAGCTGAGAATCATGCCAGGTTTATCATTTAACCGCTCAACTGCTGGTACCAGCTTAAAACCTGGCACCCGAAGCGACCTGGGCAATGACTGTTCTGGACAATGTCACCCACTTCACTGGCCGTCATTCAACTCAAACAATTTAACTGGAATAAAACGTCACTTCCTGGGCATCTGAGCTTGTAGTGATCACATTTGATGGAGCGGGGGTCTGGTTAGAAATGTTTTTGACACACATCAGGGACAAATCAGCTGTTGGAAACACATGCACTGCGGTAAGGGCAAACACAATTAAACACTAGAACCATCTGCTGTTGAGCGGTGAGTAACAGGAAGTAACAAAGCCTGCAGCCCAGGCCAGCGGGCGTCTCTTTTTTAAAAACGTGCTGAGATTCTAAACAACTAGAGTGAGCACTACACTTTCTCCGGGAGGCCGAGATGCAGGATGGTGGCTTCTGCTGGTCTCAGCCCCCAGTCTTGCGCCACTCCAAACTCACATTCCACAGTGAGTGGACACATGAGTCATATGGTAAAGCCAGAGAAGGGCTCAGGGAAGCTCTGGAATTAAAGATCTTGTATGAAATGACACTGTCTAAGAAGAAAGGCAGAGCAGATGGTGGGGTGAGGCAGGGGGGAAGAGGAGGAGGGGAATTGAGCATGGAAAAGGGTCAGAGGCAGCAGGGGAGGGGGGAGTGGCGGCAGGGGAGAGAGCGAATGTGAGGCAAGGAAGGAAGGGGAGGGAGGAGATATAAAAGCAATGAGTAGAGCTATTAATAGGAAGAGGATGAAGGCAATAAGGTTTGAGAGTGTAACTCGTGCATGTCCAATTATGGTGGCAAGGGACAGCTGACTTGCTGTGAATCTGCACCAGATGGCAAGCTCTGAAACACAAATGGATTCAAGAAAAAGACATCCAATATCCCCCCTGGGTCCGCAAGGAGCTATCTTCCAAGTAGATGCTGACTTCTGTAAGGATCCTTGTGTAGTGTACACAATCTGTTCCCAGGTCTACCCGTCTCAACTGATTCACATTCTCTAGATTGTCAGACTGAGTGCCGTATGCCATGAGCAGAATTAGGCCATTCGGCCCATCGAGTCTGCTCCATGTTTCCCATTTTCCTGCCTTCTCCTCGAAATCTTTGAGGGGTTGACTAATCAAGAGCCTATCAATCTCCAGTTTAAAGACTTGCCCTCTAATCCCATCTGTGACAATGAAATCCACAGATTCACCACCTTTAGTACCTCCTCCTCTCTGTTCTAAAGGGCCAGCCTTGTAGTTTGAGGCTGTGCCCTCTGTTCCTCGACTCCTCGACTACTGGAAGCATCCTTTTCACATCCACTCTATCCCAAACCTTTCAATATTTGATTGGTTTCAGTGAGGTTCTCCCTCATTCATTCATTCATTTAAACTGTAGTGAGTAGAAGCCCAGAGCCAAAAACACTCCTCACATGTTAACCCTTTCATTCCCAAGATCACACTTGTAAACCACCTCTAGACCTTCGAAACACAGGAAATTTTGGATTGACCAGGACCTTGTTGGACAGCCTATGGTCTAACCTGCCATTTTATCTATCACCACAACAACTCCCTGAGTCTATTTGCAAACCTCCACAAGACACACAACAGCACACCCTACAACTCCATTTTCCCCTCTCTCATCTTTTGCTCCATACTCTTGCCCCCAATATGCCAGGCAACTCTACTCCATCCTACACTCCATAAACTTGTGGTCAGCTCCATCATGGGCACGAGCCTTCACAGCGCCACGGTCATCTTCAAACGACGATGCCTCAAAAAGGCAGCATCTATCATTGAGGGCCCCCACTACCCAGGACGTGTCCTCGTCTCATTACTACCATCTAAGAGGAGGTACAGGAGCCTGAAGACAAACACTCAACATTTTTGGAGCTGTGTCTTCCCCTCCACCAAACACTTATGAGTGGTACACGAACACAACCTCACTCTTGCTCCTGGTATGGCCTCCTGCGTAGACCCAGCGTAGACTGGGCGTTTCGCTAAGCATCTACACTCTTTCCACCAGTAGAAGCTGGGTCTCCCAGTGGCCACCCATTTTAATTCCATTTCCCATTCCCATTCTGATATGTCAATCCAGGACCTCCTCTACTGTTGTGATGAAGCTACACTCATCGGAGGAAAAACACCTTATATTCCGTCTGGATAGCCTCCAACCTGATGGCATGAACATCAATTTCTCAAACTTCCCACCTTGTCCCTCACCATTCCCGAACTCACTTCCCTCACTTTGTCTCCTTGCCTCCCTTGTCACATCGCCTCCCTCGGGTGCTCCTCCCCCTTGCTTTCTTCCATGGTTTTCTGTTTCTTTCACCAATCAACTTCCCAGCTCTTTACTTCATCCCTCGCCCTCCAAGTTTCACCTATCCCCCTTGTGTTTTTCTCTTCCCTCCCCCACCTCCCCTCAGCTTTTTTTCCAGTCCTGCTGAAGGGTTTCAGCCTGAAACGTCGACTGTACTCTCTTCCGTAGATTCTGCCTGGCTTGCTGAGTTCCTCCAGCATTTTGTGTGTGTTGTTCATTACTTTTGTTATAGTTTTGGTATATATTTATTATAAATTATAGTATATTTTATATACTGCACTGATCTGCCACCACAAAACAAATTTCATGACATATTTCAATAATATAAACCTGACTCTGATTCTGCTAAAGACTGCAACCTCTGTGCTAACTCAAGAGATCATCCCATAACCTCTGTACTTCCTGACCTATATTTAACTCATATCTCAGCACTAAACATATTTGCCTTTGATTTAAAATACTTAGTCTTATCTGATTATGGTCAATTGTTCCTGTTCTACACTCACCCCCAAACAACTGACATATTTTTTTCCCCTCCATCATTCAATTGGGTTTGAGTTTGAGGCTGAGCTATCTCTCTCAGCCAATAACCATCTGAATCCACCCCCACCCCTTCTCCTCCAATGTTCCTCAAAACCTTCGCTCTGGTCAGAGTCACACATCATGTGCCTCTTAAAAGTCCCTAACATGTCTTCCCTTGTCAGGGCATCCACACATTCAGCACTCTCTATGTAAAGAACTTAACCCTGGCATGCCACCCCCCATACATTCCAGCTTAAAATTATGGCCCCTCGTATTAACCATTTCTGCCCTGGGAAAACATCTCTGGCTGTCCATTCGATTCATGCCTCTTATTATCTTGTACACCTCTATCAAGTCATCTCTTCACCTCCTTTGTTCCAAAGAGAAGAGCCCTGGCTCACTCAACCTAGATAGATAGATAGATAGATAGATAGATAGATACTTTATTCATCCCCATGGGGAAATTCAACTTTTTTTCCAATGTCCCATACACTTGTTGTAGCAAAACTAATTACATACAATACTTAACTCAGTAAAAAATATGATATGCATCTAAATCACTCTCTCAAAAAGCATTAATAATAGCTTTTAAAAAGTTCTTAAGTCCTGGCGGTTGAATTGTAAAGCCTAATGGCATTGGGGAGTATTGACCTCTTCATCCTGTCTGAGGAGCATTGCATCGATAGTAACCTGTCACTGAAACTGCTTCTCTGTCTCTGGATGGTGCTATGTAGAGGATGTTCAGAGTTTTCCATAATTGACCGCAGCCTACTCAGCGCCCTTCGCTCAGCTACCGATGTTAAACTCTCCAGTATTTTGCCCACGACAGAGCCCGCCTTCCTTACCAGCTTATTAAGACGTGAGGCGTCCCTCTTCTTAATGCTTCCTCCCCAACACGCCACCACAAAGAAGAGGGCGCTCTCCACAACTGACCTATAGAACATCTTCAGCATCTCACTACAGACATTGAATGACGCCAACCTTCTAAGGAAGTACAGAGACATAACACATGCCTCACATTATGATATCGCCATAAGACATGCTCTCTAGTCCAGGTAGCACCCTGGTGTATCTCCTCTGCACCCTCATTGGTAGCCTCTAATTAGCACGATGCTATTATGGCTCAGGAGTCTTGCAGTTTGGAGTTCAATCCTGGCATCCTTTCTAAGATGTCTCTAAGTCCCCCTGTGGAATGCGTGGGTTCTCTCCAGTTGCTCAGGTTTCCTCCCACAGGCCAAAGACGTACTGGGTAAGTACATTGTCCCCTAATTAGGTAAGGGTTTAATCAGGGGTGTTGGGGGTTACTAGGCAACAAGTCTCAAAGCGCTGCAAAGGCCTATTATGTATTTCAAATTAAGTAAATAAGTCCTCCCTATAATGAGGCACTAGAACTCAACACAATATTCCAAGACACAAACAAGAGATTCTGTAAATGCTGGAAATCCAGAGTCACACACACAAAATGTTGGAGGAACTCAGCAAGTCAGGCAGTATCTATGGAGACGAACCAACAGATGACATTTCAGGCTGAGACCCTTCAATCATTCCAAGTGTGGTCTAACCAGGGTTTTATAGAGCTGCATCATTACCTTGCAGCTCTTAAACTCTATCCTCCCACTAATGACTTCTTAGCAACCCTACCACATTGCTTGGCAACTCTGAAAGATCAATGGACATGGTGAGGGAATGTAAATAGCATGGCTGTGGGTAAAGACAGGGCAATGTGACTGACGTACAGGCTGAGTGATCACCTCCTGGGTCATAAAGGACATCCTCACAACCCAGTAGGACCTCTGAGAAATCAGTGGAGACTTTTTACAGATTTCTTCTCAACTTCTTCAAATTGAGAAGCATTTGCTTCAGTCTTAATGCTGTAACTAACATCTTCTTTCCCGTCTCTCAAAGTACGCTTCCTTGTTGCCTTCAAAGGCAGCATGCTTATCAAACTCTAAACATAGATTTTCCTGAGGGTGATGGCTACCTCAGTTAACAGAGTTTAATTTTACTTGCTACAAGACACTTACTCTGTTTTAGTCGTAACTAGGTCACAAGTCACCGCATCAGCTGGGTGTCACTTCGTGGTAACACACTCTCACTTCAGAGTTAGAAGGCTGGGTTGAAGCTCCTCCTCCAACCTAATTTGGAATACAAAAACTATGCTGCAGCCAGGCCGATATAGTGGGTGGTGCTGTGTTTCAGGTCAGACACAACCACGGGCCCATCATGCATCATGTGGGGGTTTACTATTGACCAGAGGACAGCAGAGTAGCACAGCTGTAGCAGGAAGGTTCCAGAAGGGGTAGTTAAAACTGCCCACGCATCGTCGGCACCAATCTACCCACCATCAATGATATGTATACACAGAGATGCCTGAGAAAAGCCAGCAACATTGCCTACCCTGCTATAGACTGATGTCCCTCTGTCATCATGGAAGAGGCTATGCAGCATCCACACCAAGACCATCAGACTCAAAACCAGTTACTTCCCTCAAGCTGATCAACACCTCCACCCAGTAACCCACCCCTCCTCCACTACTTTATCATTTCCTGTCAGAGACACCTTGTGTACAAACACTCCTGGCTAAACACCACTTTATGGGCATACAATCACTATATTATCAATTATCTTATGTATTGGTATTTATTGTGTTATTTATACTCATCGTGGTTTTTTTCACTGCACTGGATCCAGATTAACAATCATTTTGTACTTTACGCTTGTGCACTGACCAATGACAATAAACTATCTTCAATCTGTACAGACAGACTCAGGTTCAGATTTTTATCACAGGAACATCAAGACGCATCGTAAAATATGTTGTTTGCTTTAACAACCGACACAACCCAAGGATGTGGTAGCACTGTAGTATAGCTGTTAGCATCACGTTATTACCATGCCTATGGCCCAGGTTCAATTCCCATCACTGTGAGGTGTTTATACTTTCCTCTGTGACTGCGTGTGTTTCCTCCAGGCACTCTGATTTCCTCCCGGCACTCTGATTTCCTCCCGGCACTCTGATTTCCTCCAGGCACTCTGATTTCCTCCCGGCACTCTGATTTCCTCCAGGCACTCTGATTTCCTCCAGGCACTCTGATTTCCTCCCAGCACTCTGATTTCCTCCAGGCACTCTGATTTCCTCCAGGCACTCTGATTTCCTCCCACAGTCCTAAGACGCACGGGTTAGTAGGTCACGTGAGATGTAAATGGGCGGTGTGGATTCGTCGGGCTGGGAGGGCCTGCTACTGTGCTGCATCTCTACCTGCGGAACGTACAGATAAGGACTGACTGTCAGTATCGATCATGTTTCCCTGCTGGGGAAATCTACGACGTTAGGTGGAAGCTAATGGGTTAATTGGCTGTGGAAAATTGGTCCGGTGAATGAAGCCCGAAGGGTCTCGGCCTGAAACGTTGACTACTTTTGTTCCATGGATGCTGCCTCGCCTGCTGAGTTCCTCGAGTATTTTGTGTGTATTGCTCAGATTTCCAGCATCTACAGATTGTCTCTTGTTGGTGAGTGAACAAATTTAGGCAGCAGTTGATGGAAATGTGGGAGAATAATTTACTTCTATTTTTATTTTATTTTATTGATACATTGCGCAGTGGGACATTACAGAGTAGACCCTTCGAGTCACACCACCCCAGCAATCCCACAGCCCTGATTAACCCTATAGACAATAGGTGCAGGAGTAGGCCATTCGGCCCTTCGAGCCAGCACCACCATTCAATGGCTGATCATCCATAATCAGTACCGCATTCCTGCCTTCTCCCCATACCCTAACCTAACCTCCAGGCAGTTTACAATAAACAATTAAACTCCCTAGCATGTCTTTGGAAATCAGAGCACCTGGGGAGAACCCAAGCATTCCACAGGGAGAACACAGAGAGACTCCTTAGGGAATGGAGTCAGAGATGAACTCCGGAATGGACCGAGCTGTAATAGCCTCACACTGACTGCTACATTACCACTGTGCCCCATCAATGGGATTTCATAGAAAAACAAACAAACTGCTGGAGGAACTCAATGTGTTGAGCAGCTTCTGTGGTGGGAATTGGACAGATCCTTCATCAGGACTGAAAGTTAAAGGGGAGATGGGCAGGTTAAAAAGGTGAGGGGGAAAGGTGTGGTAACAGCTGACAGGCATTAGGTGGATCCACTTGACGAGCAGTAGGTAGGCAGATGGTGGAGAGAAGAGGTGATCAGTGGAGGCAAAGCACTGAAAATGATGGAATCTTGATACGAGAGGAAGGGCAAGTGGAGGGTGGAAGAAGGGCAATAAATAACAGGAGAAAAAGAGGCTAGAGAGTTGCTGTGCAGGAGGAACTGGAAAGATGAGAGATAAACAGAACAAAGGAACCGGTTAGTTGGAATTGGAAAATTCAGTCTCAGAATGAGATCACCTCACTGTAAACACCCTCAACTGCTGTTTACATTGTAAATATGCACTGGTGTTTATGCACACTTCATTCCATTTCCATCCTGTAACCTCGAAAATTGTTCGTCCCACTGCTGCCATCGGGGAGGGGGCACAGGAGCCTTAGGCCACACACCACCAGGTTCAGGAACAGGTATCACCCTTCAACCATCAGGCTCCTGAACCAGCCTGGATAACTTCACTCACACAACGCTGATCACTGAACCTATGGACTCACTTTCAAGGACTCTACAGCAACAACAGTATTATTAATTTATTATTGCATTTTTTTTGTAATTTGCAGAGTGTCTTCTTTACCATATTAGTTGCTTGTTAGTCTTTTGTCTCCGTAAGGTTTTTCATTAATTCTATTGTGTTTCTTTGCCTGCAAGAAAATGAATCTCAGGGTACATATGGTGACATATACATACTTTGAAAATAACTTCACTCTGAACGTTGAACTTGCTAACTGTCGGTATCTGTCAGGAAGCCCAATTAACCATCTCAAAACCATGCCACATAGAACAACGCTTACGATCTTCACTGCTGCAACTCAGAATATGAAGCTGTCTGATCCATGCCTGCAATCACCGATTTCCCCTTTTACAAGGGTGTAGCCTTATGTACAGCCAACCAGAAATACCATCAGACAAGTACCTGGCCTTCTGATCTCGTACAGGTAGAAGCTTTCTAGTGCTAAAAAACGTCTGAAGTGTTGTCACTGTGGCAGTGTGATAAACGCAAACAGCGAACTTCCACTGACAGTGATGGCAACTGTGTCCTCAGTTTCGGTGAAGACAATTAGGGTAGCATGGTAGCATACCAGTTAATGCAATCGCTTTACAGCACAAATGATCACTGATCGGGGTTCAATTCCTGACACTGTAAAGAGTCAGTACACACAAAACAACACAGATTCTGCACACGGATGCCAGCTAAGAGGGTTTAGGGAGCGTCCTGTATCAGGATCAGGGCACTGGTTGAGGCCTGTTGTGTTTGTCAGCCGGAGTCTGTTGCCCTCCAAGAAAAACTAGCCCACACGCAAGTTGGAATTTCTGGGGTTGAAATGGGCAGTGGCGGATAAGCTGAGTGACTACCTCTACGGGACCAAGTTTGAGGTAAGGACGGACAACAACCCCCTAACTTATATCCTGACTTTGGCGAAACTGGATGCCACGGGCCATCGGTGGTTGGTGGTGTTGTCTGCCTATGATTTCAGCCTGAATTACCGGCCGGGAAGCAGGAACATTGACGCTGATGCTTTGTCCAGACGGGCGCATGAGACACTGGACGGGGACGAGGAGTGGGAGAGAGTTCCTGCCCCGGGGGTGACGGTCAAGTGTCAGTTTGCCATCACTGTGAAGGCAGAGGGAAAGGAGGGGCAGGATCGAGCGGTGGATCAATTGGGAGCTTCTGATGATGCCATTCCCCAAGTTTACTGTAACCTGACTGCTCTGAAGACAAGCCAGTTACCGGAGTTGAGTTTTGGGGAAGTGGCAGCTGCTCAGCAAGATGACCCGGGCTTCAGTACCATTTGGTCAGCGGTTGAAAAGAGAGACATGGCTCAGGCAGAGAAGACGAAACCCGCTTCGGTGCCTCCATACCAGGTCACGACACCCCCGGACCGACCTCGGCATTGCCAGCTGGTTCTGCCTGAGAAGTATCGGTAGGATTGTGTTGAAGTCACTTCATGATGATTCTGGACATTTGGGGGTGGAAAAGACCTAAGGATTGCTCTTTACTGACCCCGTATGAAATTGGAGGTTGAAGAATACAGCAAGTCATGCATTCAATGTATACGGCGGAGGACGCTGCCTACGCGGGCAGCTCCCTTGTCCCACTTGCAGAGTGTGGGGCCCCTGGACCTGGTGTGTATGGATTTCCTGTCAATAAAACCCAACACCGGCAACACGGCGAATGTCTTAGTCATCACGGACCAATACACCAGATATGCTCAGGCTTTTCCTACCAAGGACCAGAGGGGGTCTACCGTGGAAAAAGTGTTATGGGAGAAGCATTTCATTTATTATGCCCCCCCCCCCCCAGGCGGATACATAGTGATCAAGGATGGGATTTCGAGAGCAGACTCATCCATGAGTTACTGGGCATGCTTGGAGTCGAGAAGTCGAGGACCACGCCCTATCACCCACAGGGAGATCCCCAGCCCAAGAGGTTTAATTGGACCTTGGTAGACATGCTCAGAACCCTGGAGATCAGCAGGAAGAGCAGGTGGAGTCGACATATTGGGCATCTGGTTCACAGTTACAACTGTACACAAAATGAAGCTACTGGGTACTCACCCTACTATCTGATGTTTGGGCACAAGGCGAAGTTGCCCATTGACCTTCGTCTTGGGACTGATGAGGGCAACTTACCACCAAAGACTTATCTGAAGTATGTGTCTGATATGAGGAGAGGGCTGAAAAGGGCTTATGAATTAGCTGGAGTTGTGGCTGCCAAGCAGAATCAAGGAAATAATAGAAAGTATGATCAGAAGGTGTCCTGCTGGGAGACCAGGTCATAAGGAATTTGGGGCTACCTGCGAAACATAAGTTGGCTAACTGCCAGGCTGCTACGCCTGGTGTGATGGAGAGTCAGATGCCAAACCTACCAGTTTTCCAGGTGAAACCAGAGGAGGGGAAAGGGCCTGTCAAGATTCTCCATCGTAACCACTGTTGCCCCTGGGACAGGAGGTGCAGGTTGACCCAGAGCCCGACTTGGAGCCTACACCTAGTAAGAGGACTCTGCGGAAACGCAGGATGACTAAAGGGTCCACAGCAGGCGAGGTTAGGCCGGCCCCACCCAAGAGGGATACTGATTCGGAGGATGAAGACCTGGATGTGTGGTATATGCTGCCTTTCGCTAACTGCTCATTGACTGAGGGAGAGACTCCCGGCCCTTCTTCTGCTGAGTCAGGTGAAGTGGGGCAGGGGGCTGTCTGTGGGCAGCCTGGGTGGCAGAGAGACTCTGCAGGGGAGGAAGCGGGGTTTGATCACGGGACAGAGGGCTCCAAGTTGCAGGTGGGCATGAGTGATAGATCAGGGGAGGCCTCGCCAGGTGGACCGGAAGTATCCCCAGTAGTGTCGGAACCTGAAGAGTTAGGTGAGGGGGTGTGGAGGTCTCAGAGAATTAGCAGACCACTGGATAGACTAGCTTACGTAGCACCAGGGGAGCAGAGTGCGACCTCTACTGTTTTGGGAGCTATGTCACTGCCTTTTACACCTGGATTGGACTTTGTGCTTTGCAGGAGGGTTGGTGAATTACAGGTGTCCCACGTTTTTGAACATTCGCTTTACGACACCTCGCTGTTACAAAAGACCTACATTAGTTACCTGTTTTCGCCAACAGAAGGTGTTTTCACTGTTACGAAAAAAGGCAGCACGTGAAAAAAGGCAGCGCGCGCCGAGCAGCCGAGTTCTTCCCCCGGAACTGCATTCTGGCCAGCACTGCTTCAACACGTGCCTGTGAACATCTGTGCTTTATGTCGACTTATTTTGTGCATCCGTTAGCAAGATGAGTTCTAAGGTATTGGAAAAGCCTAAAAGAGAGCGTAAGGGTGTTACACTTAGCATAAAACTAGACATAATAAAGCATTTTGATCGTGGTGAACGAAGTAAGGATATAGTGAGTTTGGCTAAGGGTTTGTGGAAGTTGATGAAGATGATGTTGAAGAGGTTCTGGCATCCCATGACCAAGAACTGACAGATGAAGAGGAAAGGATAACAATTGAAGCCGAACGCAGTAGTGAACGGCCCGAAAGTGAAGACGTCCAGGCACTGAACGGGAAGCAATTGCGTGAGATTTTTGCTGCGATTGACAACGCTGCAATTATTACAGAAAAGTATGATTTTAATTTTGAAAGGGTACGTAGGTTTAGGGCATATTTGCAGGATGGTTTGAGGGCTTACAATGAACTGTATGATAGATGCGTGAAATGTGTGAGGCTAAGCAGTCAAGCATACTGTCATTTTTCAAGCCTTCCACATCAGCCACAGCAGACGACGAAACTTGACCTTCGACACTGAGGCAGGCAGACATAGAAGAAGATGACCTGCCTGCCCTGATGAAAACAGACGACGATGAGATGACACCCCAGTGTACCACCACCCCAACCTCTGATGACTCAGCCTAACGCACCATCATCAGTGTCCTCACTGTCTTCCCGATTCCGGTAAGTGAAACTACACTGGACATACATTATTTCTACTTTATATAGGCTGTGTATTTTTATGTGTTTTTTGGTATGATTTGGCAGCTTCGTAGCTTAAAGGTTACTGGAAAGAGTGCTTCTGCCGAGAATGCTTGTGCCGAGTGTTTTTGCCAAGAGCGCTTGCACCAAGTGTTTCTGCCGCGAGTGCTACCGAGAGCGCTTGTGCTGAGTCTTCCTGCCGAGAGTTCTTGTGTGATATTTTCGCTACTGTGGACAGTACTGCAAAAATTGCAGAAAAGTATTCCTACTTTATATAGGCTGTGTATTTATCAGATCATTCCTGCTTTTACTATATGTTACTGTTATTTTAGGTTCTATGTGTTATTTGGCATGATTTGGTGGTTATTTTTTGGGTCTGCGAACGCTCACAAATTTTTCCCATATAAATAAATGGTAATTGCTTCTTCACTTTACGACATTCCATTACAAACCATTTCACAGGAACGCTCTACTTTCGAATAGCGGGGGGAAACCTGTACCTTAACGTCATGAGGACATGACTAAATTTGGTGGGGGAAAGTGTAACGCACTGCAAGGTTTCACTGCTAATGTAATGTTTTCTCTGCAGCAGCAGTGTTTGGGTTACGACTGGAGATAACGGGGGCTTTGGAATGTGTGGCATCCAATGAGAGGCATGTTGTTCTTTCTTGTGGGTCTGAGAGAAGGGATGTTGTGTCGGGGAGAGATGGAGAGTTGCCAGACGGAGTGGACTTGGAGCGAGGGTCTGAGGGCTTGGAGGAGGTCAATGGGAACCAATGGATGGAACTGTCAGCTCCAGCTTTTGCGCATTAGACTGTTGCATGAGAATGGGCCCTTCTCTTTTTCTATTTCTTTACTAACCATACAGTCAAATTAAGAATTATAAAGCTCAATGGTTTAACTGCATATTTTGTACTGTTTGTTATTTTGTGGTACTGATTTGTAACAGGGGAACACATCATGCAGCGTCCACCCAAACTAGGTTTCTCAAGTTTGGCCAGGCCGGGGGCTGTCTCCCGCTAGACTAAGCCGCTAGCCGAACCGAGGATTACCTTAGAAATCCACAGCAACACACAAAATGCTGGAGGAACTCAGCAGCACAGGCAGTATCTATGGAGAGGAATAAAGAGTGACGTTTCGGGCTGAGACGCTTCAGAATCAGAATCAAGTTTAATAGCACCAGCATATGTTGTGAAATTTGTTGTCTTTGTGGCAGCAATACAATGCCACACATAATAATAGAGAAAATTTGTTAATTACAGTAGGTATATAGGTATAAAATAGTTCAACAAGTAGTGGAAAAAATAGAAATAAAAAAGCAGTGAGGTCATGTTCATGGGTTCAACGTCCATTTAGAAATCAGGTGGCTGAGGGGAAGAAACTGTTCCTGAATCGCTGAGTGTGTGCCTTCAGGCTCCTCTACCTCCTTCCTGACAGTAACATAGAGAAGAGGGCATGTCTTGGCTGATGGAGGTCCTTAATGATGAATGCTGCTTTTCTGAGGCATCGCTCCTTGAAGATGTCCTGGAAACTACATTACAGGGGCTAGTAGCCATGATGGAGCGGACTAATTTTACAACTCTCTGCAGCTATTTCAATCCTGTGCAGCACCCCCCTCCCCCACACCAGGTACTGGTGTAGCCGATGAGAATGCCCTCCACTGGTAAGGAAAGGGAGAAAAGCCATTCTCCATCCTTTCCTCCTCTCACATTCCAAAGTCATACGGTTAGGGTTAGTGATTTTTGGCATACCGTGTTGGCTACTGGAAGCGTGGTGACACTGCCCCCAGTACAATCCTCACTGATTTGACTTGACACAAACAACACAGTTCACTGTACATTATCATGTATATATGACAAATAAAGATAATCTCTTAAATCTAATTAGTGGTAGTCTGTACGGGCAAGTAACTTTCCCCAAAGTATCACCAAGGCATTCTACACACCCACCTGGAGTAACAATCTCCAGGAAGGCTGTGCACAACAATTATTGAATTTAATAATTCAATAATTTATACATCAACTCCTAAAGTAATCATCGATTAGAAAGTAATGGGGGAGAGGGGAGAAAGGCAGGAAGTCGCAGGAATAAACGCACATACCCCATCTCATTGCACTCCTGGTTTACTAACTCATCCAAAAGATGGTGCCTCTAACAATATAGAACTCCCTCCATCCCGCATGATGAATAAATCCCTGAACACAGGTAAGCATTTAGATGAAACAAGCAGGTCAGCAAATTAGTTTTCCTACATTGACTAGCTAGAGCTAAATTTGTCACATGTACATTGAAACATAGCGGGAAATGTGACATTTTGTGTCACAGTCCGAGGATGTGCTGTGCTGGGGGAGGGGGCAGCCTGCAAGTGATGTCAGACCATGCCCACAACTTACTATCAGGTATCTTTGGAATGTGGGAGGAAACCAGAGCACCCGGAGGAAACACACATGCAGTTTCAGGGAGAATGTACAAATTCCTTACAGGCAGTGACAGGAATTGGAATCCTGATTGGTAATGGCTGGCGCTGGAAAGTGCTACACTAACTGCCACGTTACCGTGCCACCCTTGTAGTTTGGCAACATAGATAACAGAAATGTTGCTTCTCCGCACAGATAAAAGAACACAGGAGGCAAATAGACTCATCAAATCCTTCAGCTATACATTCCATTCCTCACAACACAATTCATACCCCAAAAATGGGCCATTCCCATCTTCTAAACGCTCCTTGGCACAGGAGGGAGGGTCTGTGATATCTGTGCTTAACTAGTAGCTAGCATCTTCTGTCTCTTCGTACCTCCTGTACATAATAAAGTGGCCACTGAGGCTACGTCCACACTAGACTGGACAATTTTGAAAACACCAGTTTCGCGTAAAAACAATAGGCGTCCACACCAAGCGTTTTTGAAAATATCTCCGTCCACAATGAAATGGAGATTTCGGCTAATCTCCTACTGCGCATGCGCAGGACACATCTACTGAAAACAAGCGACGTGTTTGGTGTTGAATCTCGCTGTGAAAGACTGTGCACGTTTGTTCAGTTACAGACTAGAAAAACTTAAATGACGTACAGCCGTTGGGTTCT